>NC_080176.1:58122543-58422543 GCF_950295315.1 Erinaceus europaeus
AGATTACTGAAAGTAAACAAATATAATATGATCAAAGCTGTAATGTGTTAGACCATGATCAAACCAAAATACTGTCAAGTTGGTAACTCTGGAATATTTCTCCAATTTATGGCTGCAACTAAAAGAACTCATAATGTGAATTCTGTCTTCAGCCACATAGTGAAACAAGCATGTACCTCTGGATTTCTGTAAAGGCCTCTTAATGACATCTCTCCAGTGAGTCTATCATCTCACGGTTCTTTTTCTACTCTATTGTAAAAAGGTAAACCTCACAAACAATTATATTGTTATCTTCAGCAACAATCTCCTGCTAGTCCTGAGAAAAACACACAGTGATTAACCTGACATAGTATGATAAAAACTGAAGTCTTAAAAACAAAGCAAATATTTACAGTAGTAATCATTATTAAATGTCCAAGTTGAAGGTTAACATGGGCATACTGTAACAATATTTACCAAAATTTTTCTTTTTAAAAATTTATTTATTTATTTATTTATTTATTAGAGACAGCCAGAAACTGAGAGGAAGGGGTAGATAGAGAGGGAGAGAGTCAGAGAGACACCTGCAGCCCTGCTTCACCAATCGTGAAGCTTTCCCCCTGCACATGGGGTCTGGGGACTTGAACCTGGATCCTTGTGAACTGTAATGTGTGTATTTAACCAGGTGCACCAGGTGTGCCACCACCCAGCCCCTTTATCAGTATTTTTCTAAATGTGGCTTATATCAATGTTATATGTATGTATCTTCACATGCACACATATGTATATTCACATGTATATTCATGAAGGCTATGTACATATTCATCAAGATTATATACAGTTTCCTACCAGAAAATATGTTAGTGAATTATTTTTTTAGAAAAGGTATGATCTGGCATTCCTTAAACTTAAGAAAACTAATATTTGGATTACTAAATATGTTCCTCGACATATAATGCTTTGCATACTTTAATCAATCATTTTTATTTTAAAGTTTGTTTTTTTAATGTTCAGAAATATCTGCTGTGTTTTGCCTTTATTTTGTATACTCATAAATATTTTTTCCCACCTGGTTTATTGCTGTAGCTCAATACCTGCACCATGAATCTGCTGTTCTTGATTGCCTCTGTGTGTGTGTGTCTCTCCTTTCTTTTTTTCTTTCTTTCTTCCTTTCTTACTCTCTCTTTTCTCTATTTTCCTGTTTTAATAGAGACAGAGAGCAATTTAAAGGGAAGGGGAAGCTAGAGAAAGAAAGATGCCTGCAGCACAGCTTCACTGCTCCTGACTGAGTCTTCCTATACTCACCCCTGCCCCCAATACACACACACCTTTCAGCAAGTGGAGACAGGAGACTTGAACCAGGCTTCTTGGGCATGGTAATGGGTGAGCTCCTCTTGGTGTGCTACTGCCTGGCCATGATAATAAGGCTTAGTGCATCTTAGGAAGTATGATTTGTAGGATTCCAACTGTGGCACTTACTATTCAAGATAATGTTCTCTGTGTGCGGAGAAGATGATGTAGCTTTGGGAATTACTTTAATTTGCTTTATCACTTTAACGGTCACTCTGTTTTACAAATAAATGCTATTATAATCACAATATGCCCATCTAGCATTTAGTCCAAAACTCTGAGCAATTCAAAGTTTTCAGTTTGACCTGTTGTGTCTCAAAATAACTTTCTTCTCTCAAAGATTAACAGATATCTGATTAGAGGTATTATTAAAGACTTTGCCAATTATTCCAGAGATGAAATGTTTGAAATGACTGGACAGCGAAGTTAGCTGGTACTGCAAGGCGTGTCAAGCTAGACTCTCCTAGAAAAAGCAAAATCCTTTATGGAGTCAAAGGAATATTCTGATCTCTTGAACTTTTATTAAAGATTTGGGCAAGCTTACTCTAGTACAATCCTGCATTTACTCCCAGCTCTAAGCAGAAATTTATCTATAATAGGAGTGCAAGATCCAGGTAAATAAAGACATGCCACCTATGCCCAGGTCAAGAAAACAGTTGTGGCATTATCAGGCTGACCTGTAGTTGAACATCGGTGTTAGGTTTGACTTGATACTACAGTTATATTTTGTAAGTACTTCTCTAAAGCCCTCACTGCACCGTTACATAGGCTACATTTCCTTCTGTCCTCACCAGAACTACAGAGAGAAGAAATTCCCCTTCAACAATTAAAATTGGGTCATCTGACATTTTGATATCAATGAACAGAAGAATATCCTTGGATCCACCTGCATATCAGGTGTCAGGCTCAGGGGGAAAAAACTAGTATAGTCATGGGGTCTTTGGAATATAACTAAAATAAGACTACTAAGTATCTACAAAACGGAGACCCCCCCCAACTCTTGATATGAATTATTCCAGCCATTAGGTTCATGGTTAGTCAACAATTTGTTTGGCTGTAGATGTTAACTCTTTTTTCAGCCACCAGGATCCAGATGCTAACATGATGCCAACTGTACTTCCCTGGACAGACAACCCGTCCAATATGTCCTGGAGCCCCACTTCCCCAGAACCCTGCCCCAATAGGAAATGAGAGAGACAGGTTGGGAGTATGGATTGACCTGCCAATGCCCATGTTCATCAGGGAAGCAATTACAGAAGCCAGACCCTCCACCTTTTGCACCCCATAATGACCCTGTATCCATACTCCCAGAGGGATAAAGAATAGGAAAGCTATCATGGGGAGGGGATGGGATAAGGAGTTCTGATGGTGGGAATGATGTGGGGTTGTACCCCTCTTATCCTGTGTTTTTTGTCAGTGTTTCCTTTTTATAAATAAAAATAAAAAAAAGAATATCCTCAAATAGTATGAGTAGTGATATCTGATGTAACATTTCTAGGAATATATCTGAGGGTATATAAAGGATCAATTAATATTTGAACTAAACTCAGTAATGAAGTGGGTCTCCCAATGTGGTGGGCATCATCCTGTTCTTTAAGGGCCCCCAAATGTAGGAGAAAAGTACAAGAAAATATTAACTTCCAATTGAACAACAAAGGTGAAGCATTAAGTCACTTCTGTCTTTATGTATTGGGGTTCTTACTTTTTGTGCTTTGGGGCTCAAATTTGTCAGGCTTTAAAGCCAGCCCCCCACCCTGCTCTGCTCCATGCTCCATTGCTGACACTATGGTCTATTTACATAATCATTGTTTTGTCTGAAAGATCCCCACCACCTTATCCCCTCAGGGTATTGCTAATTCAGTTAAAACCATCACAACAATTGCTAAGGAAGCTTTATACCTTCCCAAAGTGCCTTGTTTTCTCCACCCCCTTTCCTAGCCAATCCTATTCCTGACTTGCCACTTCCATTTTACCCTAAAAATCCCACTGCTGTTCCTGGTTTCGCTCTCTTTCTTTTCTGCATCCCGACCTGGAGAAGACCTGGAGAAGGGCTGGCGTGCATAGCAGGAGGTGGCCATTTTGCTAGCTCCACATGGTCTAAACCCGCTGTGCTCACACCCAATTCTGGGGCATCCGCATCAATAAAATTGTATTACCACGCAGCCACAAGTTCCTCATCTCTCTCTCTCAGGGGAAGCTAGCCTGGCACAAATTGAAACTTACCTTTCTTTCTAAGTCCTCAATTCAGACATTCTGACTTGAAATTATAACATAGAAGTTATTGGTTCTCTAATTTATGGTAAGATTAGTAAATTATAAGAAGTTTTATGGACTACAAAACTTCATGAGTCAAGTACTAAAATAAATATCTGCTGAGACAAAGATATAGATCACTGGTAGGCCATGTACTTTACTATGCATGGCCCAGGCTCAAACCGTAGAATCATGGTGAACATGCTTTGGTACTGTGGGAAGTATTGGGGCTGACATGCCTCTATAGCTCTCTGTATCTTTCTATCTAATTAAAAATTGGCCTGCAGCTGTGGATTCATGCATGCTTGAGGTTGTGGAACTGAAAAAAATAAATAAATACATAGTAATTTATCTGTACCTATATTGATAAGGGTTTAGGTATTCTGCTGGTTCTGTTTGGAGAACCAAGACTAGTACGTGAGTCAGAAGAGAGATATAATGTATCTTCTTATAGCACTGATATCAAAGCTTCTACAAAACATAGTGATTTGCATTGACTTTTTGTACTTTCATGAGAAGATGACATAGATGGCATCTGGGTGGATTTAACTCAGAATATTTCAGACAATAATGGTCTGACCTGTGTTGCTCCTAATTTTTTTAAAGATTTTATTTATTAAGTAATGAGAATGATAGAGGAAAGAGAGAAAGAACCAGACATCAATCTGGTACATGTGCTGCCCGGGATCGAAATCAGAACCTCATGCTAGAGAGTCCACCGCTTTACTCACTGTGCCACCTCCTGGACCACTGTTGCTATTTTCTATCACTACATCACTCAACTTTTTTTTTTTTTATTAAATTTCAAGTTTGAGAATAAAAGAGTGCATGAGTAACTCTACAGACAAAGACCACTACCAAACTGTACACTTAACCTTCCAGAAGTTAAATACTTGGTCTCTGTACCAGGAAGCACTTTGTGTTTCCCAGAACAGCAACTTCATTTTGAAATCAAAGTTGAACATCACAAAAAATGTAATGGCACTTTGCATGTTGTTGTAAGTGGGGCCTTCTTGCATTATAGTAGGAAAAAAATAGAAAAGGGGAAAAGGAAATCCATTTTAAAATGGAATCAAAACTATTTTTATCTTCTAAAGACCCCAGTTTATGAGCCATTAAAACATTACTGATAAAATGCATTTTAAATGTCCATTAGATAAGATATTGTAGCTTTCATTTGAAAAATAAATTGATTCACGATGAGAGAACAGCAGTTTTTGGATAATAACCTGGAAGAACCTAGATAACAGACCAACTCAGAAAAGCATGATGTTGAGGGTATGAAAGTCTGTTTACCCGCAAATACTGAGATTCAAGCAGCTTGGCTTCAAAGCTGAGAGTAGGGTGCATGTTTTTTTGGCTTAGGATCCTGGCAGAAGAGAAACATGCCTTTTGATATCTTAGTGATAATAAAGATTCTTGTTAGACTAGTGGGGAGTCACAATTTAGCTTCAAAATGCTTCTCTAACATAGGCTTCCCCCCTCATACTATCAATACTTAGTGAGATGTGCAGAATCATTTCCATGTACATCAAAAAGAATTTAGACCACTAGAATATAGATAAACAACAATAACCAGGAAAACCTCACACTAAGTGGCTTCTCATCACATTCTCTTGATTAGAAGTTTCTTACTTTGAAGACTATTAATGACTCTGAGGCAATATATTTTCAGACTCTTTCGGTCACAGTTTGTCTCCACTTGTTCACTGAAGTCAAAATTGGCATGCTGCTTGCCAGTTGTTGGTCCAAAGAATAATTCAAGTTCTTTGAATGAAAGCATTTCAGCAGTTCTGCTGTCTAGTTACAGACTGATTTCTAATTGAGAAGTATGATTCCCCACATTTCATCTGTTTGGAAGTTCAAACAGTGTAGCATGTTTATTTTCTAGGACCTTTGAAAATTCATAGAAATATAAATAGATTCAACAACAACAAACTACATTTATTAGTCTTGAACAAAAAGAGGAGAAAAGTTGGATGCTTTCCTCTTCAGCTGAAAACTATGATCAAGAAATACCTATAATATATAGTAAAATATGAAACTTGGATGTAAAACAAAGGAATAGTTCCTTATGTAGTGAATTAATTTTTCAACTTGGCTACCACCTTAGTGAGAAAATATTTATTTACAGGACTACTATTGCCACAGGAATATAGTTTCATATTTTCACAAGAATAGTTATTAGCACACAACTTTACCCTCCACTACTTTAAATATCCACAATTAAAAGATTTTATATATATTGTGAGCAATAGGCACATTTTATCATTTAACTGTAGCTTCCACTAAGAACTAGTATTCCTGAGAATACTGTTTCCATCATGTCTAACCAATAAGCACAGGATGTAAAGTTCTGATATTGTCTAACACAAAAATGTATAAAGGAAACACTTTGAATTAGTAGAAAAAAAGACTTTTAATGACTTTTTGTTTTTTCAACTATTTCTATCAAAACTGTACTTTATAAATTCTTGGTGATTTTACTAAGTTAAGAATAAAAATAAAATATATATGTATATATATATTTCGATTTGGCAGGTTTTTTTGGCAATCACCAAGTTACAGATAAAATAAAAATGTTAAATATTAAGTTTAATGTTCTATATATATGTTCTATATTTGTGTACATTAGTAAGTATATAAAGGCTTCAACCATGGCTTGATAAAGAAGTAAAATTCATTGGTTTTGAAAGTTAAAGCAGTGATATATTTAAAGATATGACAGTGAAATTTGAATTTAAAATACTTTTTTCTTTAGTTAGAATATAATTTTTTTCTTTTCTTTAAGAATAGAATTTTTTCCCAATTATGCACCACAATAGAAGAGGAAGCCTTTCAAGGCCACAGTCTATGGTGATTTTATTTCTTCTGTGTCCCCATGGATAATTATTCCAGTGTAATAAATCTATGGAATCCCAATTTATCATGTTGGCTATGTGAAATATACATTCACAGGTATGTGCAGACATATAGTATGGCATTGTTATTTCACAAACACTGAACTACTAGGTATATGAAGGTATGTATGTCCTACCATTGCCACCAGGGTAATCACTGGGGTTCAATGCCAATACTAGGAATCCACTGCCATATTTTCCATTTTTTTCTTTCTATTTTATTGGATAGGTCAGAGAGAAATTGAGAGGGGAGGGGAAAAATAGAGAGGGAGGGAGAAAAAGGTAGGAACCTGCAGACCTGCTTCACTGCTTGTGAAACATTTGCCCCTGCAGATGGGAAGCAGGGGCTGGAACCCAAGTCCTTATACATAGTAATATATATACCACCACTGGATGCCCAGTATTTCTAGAATTTTACAAAATTCATAGTTTAGTTATTTTCCCAAGATAATAGATGTTTACCTTTGACATATTTCTATAATTTTTGTTTTTCCAATTTTACTGGTTCATTTATTTATTTATAAATAAGAGAGGAGTTGGGTTCCAGTCTCCAGTGGAAGCCCTAAGCAAACAAAGTTTCACAGGCTGTGGAGCAGTCTGTGATGTCATGTCATCCCTCTGCCTTGCTTTACCTCTCTGTTTTTTTGCCCATTTTCTAGTCAAAAGATTTGTAATGGCTCTTCTGTTGGCTCCAGGAAAAGTGTTTAACCTACTGGAGAGCTCAAATGTAGACTCACTGAGCATTTGGTGAGAATCTTAAGCACTAAAAAAAAAAGTGGAAACTTTGGACAAATGGGGACATAAAAGTCATTTTCATCTTGAAAATGATCTTTGGTGTTTTTTTTTTTTTCATCTTCTGTTTGAATAGTTAAAAATGTCTTCAACTTTGTGATACATGCTTTTGGAATTAAAGAATAAGTTGAATTTAAATATTAAGAAATCTGAGAAAAATTTCCTACTTGTCCAGCAGTGTCCAAGATGTCCAAATAGGCAGGTTCATTATCAATCCGTACTTGAGTCTTATAAGCATCTTCTGAAAAAAACAACAAAGTTTACATTTAAATCTACTAGATATATAAACAGAGGATTTTTTTACATTTCATGACAAAGAAGATTTTTTAATTTACTACTTATTATTCATTAGAAAAAGAGAGAGATTGAGAGGGAAGGGAAAGTTAGGGAAGGAGTCAGAAGAAGAGACACCTGCAACACTGCTTTACTACTCACGCAACTTCCCCCTGCAGGTGAGTGAGGACTGAGGGTTTGAACCCAGGTCCTTTTGTATATTGATGTGTGTGTTCAACTAGGTGTACCTGGCACCCAAAGAAGAATTTTTAAGTGGACTAATAGGAAGAGAATGGGATAGTCTACTAGAATGCAGAGAGTGTAAAATATAATCTAGAGAAATACCGGAAATGGAGTTTCTGCTTAAAGTGAAGTAAAAAGCATTTATCTCCGTAAGAAAAATTTCACAAGTTTAGATGTTTCAGTCATTGTGCCTAGAGAACACACTATAGAGCAAATACATCCATTCAGCCTTTGTCATGAACCATACATTTGCATCTAACCATCATATTCAGTAGTGAGACAATTTTTTTTATAAGATCAAGAGTAGGCAAAATTTTGGTGGTTTTTTTGTTTTTTTAAAAAAAAAGAAACACTGAGAAAAACCATAGGATAAGAGGGATACAACTCCACACAATTCCCACTATCAGATCTCCATACCCCATTCCCTCCCCTGATATCTTGCCTATTCTTTATCCTTCTGGGAGTATGGACCCAAGGTCATTGTGGGATGCAGAAGGTGGAAGATCTGGCTTCCCCGCTGAACATGGGCGTTGACATACTCCCAGCCTGCCTATCTCTTTTCCTAGTAGGGTGGGGCTCTGGGAAATTGGAGCTCCAGGACACATTGGTGGGGCTGTCTGTCCAGGGAAGTCCGTTTAGCATCGTGCTAGCATCTGGAACCTGGAGGTTGAAAAGAGAGTTAACATAAGAAGCTAAACAAATTGTTGACCAATCATGGACCTAAAGGCTGGAATAGAGCAGATGAAGAGTTGGGGGTCTCCATTTTGTAGATAGCTAATAGGCATATTTTAGTTATATTCCAAAGGGCCTGTGAATATACTAGTTTTTGTTTGTTTGTTTTCTTTCTTTTTTTTTTTTTGCCTGAGCCTGAAATCTGATATGCAGGTGGATCCTAATTATTGTCTGGGGAGATGATGTCATAGCTGGCAGAAGGACCAGAAAGATGGATGAGGGAAGAGAGTAGCTCCCAAATATGGGAAAGGCTTATAAATCATGTTCATTGTAAACCCCATTGATTTGATGTGATCTGGGGCTCATATTCAGCTTAGGAGCCTATATGACATCAGCATCCCTGTAGATCTGAGCTCACATTCTGTAGTCATGAGTAGGAATGTTCCAAGCTGCCCCAATATCAGGACCCATTTTCCTCAGGTGTAGCATAGAGTATATTGTCCAGCCTCCCTTTGGAGGATGGAACATTCTCTACCATTGTTGATCCAAGTTGAGGGCAAGGTCCTATTGGGGCCCACAAAGGGGTCTATTGTGTTGTTCAGTAGACAAAGATTTAACCACTTTTAGTTAACATTGTACTAGAAGCCCATGCCTTGGCTCCAGGACATGATTGCTAACTATATCTATTATTTCCTCTCTGCTAACAAGGCAAGAAAAATGATTAAAATTGGAAAAGAATGAGTAAGTATTACTGCCTATTTGTAAATAGCATGACATTAAATGTAGCAAGCCAAGCATTTCATAAGCATGCAGACTTCTAGCTTCTACACAAATTCACAAAGTGGCAGAATACAAAATCAATGTACAAAAATCTATGTTTCTGTATGCTAACCATAAACTCAGGAAAGAGGAAATTAAGGATATTATTCCATTTAAAATATCATTAACCAATCAGTAGTAAACTTAACCAAGGAGAGAAAGACCTAAAAACAGAAGAGTAGATCCCATGAGATAGGGCAGATGTACACGTGTATCCATCAATTAGGGCAAGATATATACATTAAAGAAAAGTACACAATAGGTTGCAGTAAGTCAATAAATGAAGCAAGTAGAAAGATAAAAAAGACATCTTAAAGGACCTAAGGAAATAGTTTCTACTTAGACCTAGATACCTTCCTCACCTACTTCCTATTACACTTCCCTCAGTTACTCCAAAGCTAACCTTATCATAGTAAGAACTACAAAAGTTGAGCAAGAGAGTAGCAATGATGACTCTTTAGTCACTATCAGGCCACCCCATCATCTAGGGCCCTAGTCAGGGAGTCCTGGGATTCCCACACAAACACAATGATCCTAGACCTCGTACAGATCGCTCTCTCCATCATCACTGGTCATCACCATCAGGAACAACATAATGGACCATTTTGGGGGCCCCCATAGAACCTTGCCCTCAATATGGATCAACAATGGTAGAGAATGTTCCATCCTCCAAAGGGGGGTTGGACATAATATATTCTATTTACCACCTGAAGAAGATGAGTCCTGAAATTGGTGCAATTCAGAATGTTCCTACAGATGACCACAGAATGAAAATTCAGATGTATAGGGATGTAGAGGTCACATAGGCTCCTATGCAGAATGTGGGCCCCAGATCAAATTGATGGGGTTACAGTCAACAATATTTATACACTTTTCCCATATTTGGGAGCCACTCTCTTCCCGGATCCAGCTTTCTAGCCCTTTTTCCAGCCATGACATCATCTTCCCAGACAAAAACCTGGGTCCACCTGCATATCAGATGTTAGGCTCAGGCAAAAAACTAATAAAGACATGGGCCCTTTGGAATAATAGACCTAATAGCTATTTCCAAAATGTAGATCTCAAATCTTCATCTCAAATATTCCAGCCTTTAGATTCATGATTAATCAGTAATTTGTATGGTTTTATATGTTAACTCTTTTTCAGCCACCAGGTTCCAGGTGTTACCATGATGACAACTGGACTTCCCTGGGCAGACAACCCCACCAATATGTCCTGGAACTCTGCTTCTTCAGAGCCCTGCTTCACTAGGGAAAGAAAGAGACAGGCTGGGAGTATGGATTGACCTGTCAACACCCATGTTCAGCGGGGAAGCAATTATAGGAGCCAGGCCTCCCACCTTCTGCACCCCATAATGATTGTCGGTTCATACTCCCAGAGGGTTAAAGAATAGGAAAGCTATCATGGGGAGGGGATATGATACGGAGCTCTGGTGGTGGGAATTGTACCCCTTTTATCTTGTGGTTTTGTCAGTGTCTCCATTTTATGAATACATAAATTAAAAATAAAAAATTAAAAAAACTGAAGACTAGAAAACATTTAAATTGGTTTGTTTATGTATTTATTAACACAAGCATATTCTGCATATATTCTGCATTCTAAACATATGTCCATATGTAATTTGCAACTTCAAAGATAAACACTAGAGATAATACATAGTATTTAGTTCTCTAGGTGATAAAAGACTATGCATTAGACTCAGTATTTGTAGATGAGCAGATAGCTGTGACATTCTGTAAGAGAGGAAAGAAGGGAGATAACCACAAATTCAATTTTGGAAATGTTGACACTACTGTAACTATGGGTAATTGAAGCAAAAACTGAATATCTAGTGAACACCTGAGTAACCATAAAGCATCAGTGAGAAAGAGAGTTTGGAATCATTTAATTCACTTCCTCACTGAAGTCAATGCTACAGTCCTACATACGTACTCAAATACCTACAGTGAGTGAATTCCTTGTCATTTAGGAAACATGCTGGAAGTTCTGAGACTGTATCTCTTGTTTACCCAGTACCTTTCCAACAATAATGAATTCTGTGTGGTCTACCAGGTACACCACTATTTGGCCCTTCTATTCTTATTTTTAAAACTATCAGCGATCTTAACACTAGTCAGTGTGTTTAATCACACAATCTTTCCATTTTTCCATTTCACTGCTCTATACAGATACACTGATTTTCCACTTATGAAGATATATTTTAGTTAGTTTTTTGCCTCTAGGGTTATTGGTGGGGCTCAGTGCCTGCACCATGAATCCACTGCTCCTGGAGGCTAGTTTTTCTCCTTTTGTTGTCCTGGTTTTATCATTGTTGTGGTTATTATTATTGTTATTAAATTCATTATTGTTGGAAAGGACAGAGAAAAAAGAAGAGAGGAGGTGAAGACAGAGAGGGGGAGGGAAAGACAGACACCTGCAGACGTGCTTCACAGCTTGTGAAGTGACCCCCCTGCAGGTAGAAAGCCGGGGTTCAAACCAGAATCCTTACTCCGGTCCTTGGGTTTCACGCCATGTGCGCTTAACCCACTCACCCCCCCCCCACGATATCTTTTTGTTTTACTTGCATTTTATTTACTTTCATTCTTGTCGCTGATGCATATGTTTGTTTTTTCCCCCCAGTTTCATAGGAAAATAAGAACAGTTGCTCTGGAAAGGGCACTGTGATCTAAAGATCACATATGTGTCTTTGAAATTCCTATTTGTTTGTTTATTTAAACTCAAAGGTCCTAAAAAGAACCTGCTGAGGCCAGGAGCACACTGAGTCGTCCAGATGAAAATGGCTGTGTGTGATTATCTGAGCCCTAGATAAACCCCAGCACATGAAACATATATCAAATAAAAGCTTCTCTTGGGATTAGGAAAAGCCCTTCAAAGAGATTTGATGTGAATAGGCTGGAAATTCAGCCAGACCCACTTTCCAAGATTTCTTTCTGTCTTTTAAAAAGTGCCCATCAGAGTATACATTCCAGTGTTGTGAATCTAGGTCACCTGCCTGGCCTCCATAGAAACTAATCCCTTTCATTTCCTCCCAATAAACACTCTACCCTTCTGTTTTCATCCATCCATGTCCTTTGAGACCCTCCATGCAGAAATGTAGTGACAGAAATACTCTCTGGAAAATATATAAACACGTCCCTGAATTTCAATCATCTGCCTACAGACCCAAACTGAAGTGAACTCATTTGTCTTCCTAAGCAAGAGGCCAACTGTACATAAAGTCTTATCAGGCAGGAAGAGCAGCAACTGCTCACTATGCTGTTGCACAAACAATACTATGGGGCCATGTTTCTTGAAGCATTAGAAGCTTAAAATTCATTTCAAACTCCAAATTTTGTGTTTGAGACTATTACCCCTTTAGCAATAGTCTGCATCAACAGATTTTATTTAAAAAATCAACAAAGATCTGTAGAAAAAGTCCAGATCCGGAGCTCCAATGGCGTAATCAGTTAGCATGTGGTACCTATACATAAAAAGGCCAGATCCATCATTAAATATCTATGATTGGTCAGTACATAACCTTTATTTTTATAAAACAGAAATAATGGTAATGCCTGTCAACATGTATATAAAGATCAACAAATATAGAATGAATAATGTTTCTTCTGAAAAATAAAATCGAGCCCAGTTCATACTCAAGGTATGATGTCTGTAATTGTTTACGAACATTGTGCCAAATTAAGCAAGACTTTATATTTAAGCTAAATACTTTCCGCTATTTACCTTTACATGTGTAGAAATACTTTATTCTCAGCAAGTATAACATAAGGGTTTGGCAAGATTATTTTGGAATAATTATTGAAGTAGTAAACTTTTTAATTAATAATAACAGGAAAAAAAGGTGTTCTAAATGATTTTCCCATATAATTTAGTTTTGTTACAGAGCAAAAATATGTATTTAAATATAATTAAAAACTTTAGTTGTAAATATAAAATGAAATTGATTTGAAGTTTTAAATGAGACTGAGAAAAATATATTGGAAGGCTACTGTTGAATATTCATGAAATGAATGTTTTAAAATCTTAAGCTTTTTCAACATATCTCTTATATATCTTTTATGGTTTACCTCAAAATTTGAAATCTATGATCATTAGCATTCCATTAAAGATATATTTCTATAATTCTGATCTATTATACATCTCAAAGATATTAATCATTTACCCAATTAACAATAAGATTAACAAAAAAGTCACAAACCATCTATGTATAAGAATCAATAAATTACTTTAATAAATCATTTTAATTATCTGTATGCATAAAGCAGAAGCATTCTAAAACATTGTACTGGACATTTTCTCACTAACAAGAAGTTAAATTCTAGTGAGAGGTTAAGTTTATCTCTAAAATAGATAGTCTTGTAAACCAACTTAATGTCACTAAAGACATAGAATAAATAAATATTTATAATGCCCAAAACAGATTGTGCCATGAGTGATTACTGATGCAAATATACTGTATTAACATACTGATCAATTAGGGAATCAATTTGTATTTGAGTGTGCAATCTATTCTATGCAGTATGATAAGCAGTCTACACTATTGAGAATAGTTGATTTCTATCCACACAGGGCTTACAGTCTAAAGAAACACATAAAAATAGACAATTATGGGCTAGGGTAGATAGCATTACGGTTATGCAAACAGACTCCTATGCCTGAGGCTGCAAAGTCCCAAATTCAATCCCCTGCACCACTATATACCAGATCTGAGCAGTGCTTGGGTAAAATTAAAAAAATATATAGACAATTATACTATATAGTAATGAGCTCGACATTTTGAAGCATTACAATAGTGCCGAATTAAGAAAGCAGGAAAAAATAACAGAGGCACTGAAGTTGACATGAGACCCATCCTAAAGTGGAAAAATAGAAAATGGGGTTTGGAAGGAGAAAAATTGTGAGAGATCAGGAAAAAAAAAAAAAGATGAAGCTCATGTATCCTAGTAAGGTCTTACTAAGCTTGAAATAGGTTTTGAAAACTGCCTGGATTTAGCTTTTGAGATGTCTCAAGAGTGGATAAAAATAGTCACCATTCCTTTTCTGATTAAAGAGATTCAGCTAAAAAATTAATTATGGACATGTGTAGTCAATTTTTGGACCTTTTTCTTGCTGTGAGAGAGTTGGACTGAGTTTGTTTGGGCCTAGGAGTGATAAGGGCTCCCTGATAATATCTGAGTATTATCACAGGGCAATTTGAACCTTTCCCCTAAACATAAAAGATCCTAATGGGAAAGTTCGGGCCACACAGTATCCTCTGCCATCCTCAGATGAAAAGTCAATGTGTTGGGGTTGGCAATGGCGCATTGGGTTAAGCATACATAGTAAAAAAGCACAAAGGTCTGGGCTCAAGCCCCCAGCTGGGGGGGGTCACTTCAAAAGTGAAGCAGGTCTGCAGGTCTTTCTCTCCCCCTATCTCCCTCTCCCCTCTCAATTTATCTCTTTCTTATCTAATAAAAAATGGAAGAAATAGCTGCCATGAGGAGCAGTGGATTCGTGGTGCTGGCACTGAGGCCCAACGATAACCCTGGAGGCAAAAGAAAAAAAAATAAGATCAATGTGTTTTCCAGTGTTGCAAACTGTACCTATTTCAGAGGCAAGGAGGTGTTACAGGTAGATTTACTAGTACATGGTTTTCCTTAATTTCATAATTTCAACACACACACATCAGCCCTAGTGAAGTGGTGAAGCTGGCATGCTTCCTTTGGATACACAGATCAGGCCATGGAGGTCACTCCAAACAGTGACGTTTCGAAGCAAGAGTAATACTGTAGAGATGTCTATGACAAGAAGTAACTTATCTTCCAGTGAGTAGACCTGCAGTCTGAGCAAAAGGTTGTTAAAACAATAGCTGAGGGAGTCCGGCAGTAACGCAGTGGGTTTGGCGCAGGTGGCACAAAGCACAAGGACCAGCATAAGGATCTGAGTTCGAGCCCCTGGCTCCCCACCTACAGAGGAGTCGCTTCACAAGCGCTGAAACAGGTCTGCAGTTGTCTATCTTTCTCTCCTCCTCTCTGTCTCCCCGTCCTCTCTCCATTTCTCTCTGTTCTATCCAACAACAATGATGTCAATAATAACTACAACAATAATACAACAAGGGCAACAAAAGGGAATAAATAAATATTAAAAAAAACAATAGCTGAATGTGTTTTTTTAAGTCAATCTATGGAAAATGTTTTGGGACATATTTCAATGTTAAGATCTTTTAAGTCTTTCACTTCAACATTAAGAGCACAAAAAGGAAAATGGATTGTCAGACTCTCCTATGGCAAATAAGTATGAGGGGCAGTGGGCTGAGGAGGTTGGGATACCAAAGGCCTCAAGTCTTTATTTCTGTCTCACTCAATGTTCCTTTGGAGTGAGAAGAGAGATTCTGTGCTCTCCCCTCCCGAGAACCCTCCCCATCAATGATGGCATTGCTTCTACCTGTCTTGCCTTTATTCCTTAGACCCATAATGAGTGGTTTAAGACCAAGATCTCTATAATAACTGTCTTTCAAAAATTTATAAAATAGAATAAATTTAAATAATAGTCACCTCCACAGAATTGGGAGTCTTGATAAGTCAAGGAAACTTGCCAGAATGATAATTTTAAAAGACAGACAATATTAACTCATAGTCAACTTGTACAGCTTTGGAAAAATTTCAGGTGAATTGATACAGATGAAGTATAAAATGGTGCATTCAATTTGGCACTACTTTTTAAAAGTTGACCATAGTATGTTAGATAAAACTATTGGCCACAGTTCTTTGCATTAATATTATCCATAGACACCTCTGCTATGCTCTTAGAGTAGATGGAATGTACTTCTTTGCTCTTCGATTTTAACCTTGACCATGTAATTTACTCTGGTTAGTGGAATGCTCCTAAGTTCAATGTGGACCCAGGCATGATATGTGTACATGTGGTAGAATTTTTACTCTTCCTTCTTCCTGCTTTGTGAGATGAATATGCCCTGAATGCCTACTAATTTCTGAAGCACAATAACATACATTATGTGAGGAAAAATTAATGTTATGTCATTACTTTTTATAACCTAGACTTTTTGGTAGTTCACTATATGCCGTTACATTTATCCAGAATTACATGTTACACATAACTAAGCATGAATAAATGTACATTAAAGATATAAATAAACATATACACATCAGTATTATCCATACTGTCACTAAATTAAAACTCAGTATTCATTAGTAGTATATTATAGGATGAAAACTGAGTACACTCATAATTAGATTATTTTTGCTATAGAGTTTAGCATATTAAGGAATAATGGGATAGTAATAATAGAACCTCTTTTTTTTCCCTACGGGATTATTGCTGGGGCTTGTTGCCTGCACTAAAAACCCATATATGTTGGTAGTTATTTTTTCCATTTTATTGGATAAGAAAAATAGAAACTGAGAGAAGAAAGAGAGAGAGAGGGAGGGAGAGGGAGAGGGAGAGAGAGAGAGAGAGAGAGAGAGAGAGAGAGAGAGAGGTTTACAGACTTGCTTTAATGCTTCTAAAGTGTACCCCCTGCAGGTAGGGAGCATGGGGCTCCAACCTGGATCCTTGTGTGGGTCTTTGCGCTTAGTGCTATGTGCATTTAGCTGGGTGTGCTAACCCCTCTCCCACCCTCTTAATAACATAATACTAAGAGAAGAAGAGAGAAATAAAATAACACACATTGCATGTTTTCATTTATATAAAATCCAAAAGTAAGCATTTATACTTTCTTAAATAAAAAATAAATTTTGAAAAAGTAAGCGTTCAAGCTAGGTATATTTATTAGGAAGTACTTTAATAGTAGTTAAATGTAGTTTGTTAATCAGATGAAATATAAATCACTTTTTTGTGTACTTCCTGTATTTGATATGTTTTAGTTAAATATATTTTATGATGAATATTTTTATTTAACTTTTTTAATTGCAACAAGGTTATAACTGGCTTGAACCCTGGTCCTAGCTCACGGTAATGAGTAATGTTTATTTTACCAGATGTGTCACTGCGGAGCCCCAGATAAAAATATTTTTTCTTTAATTTTTTTATATTTTATTTATTTTTAGAGACAAAGAGAAAGAGAGATAGATAGAGAAAGACAGAGACCACAGTACTGAAACTTCCTTCCATGTGGTGGTGCCTAGGTTTGAACCTATCTCCCATGGTAAAGCAGCACAATACCCAAGTGACCCTTTTTGCCGTCCCTTTCTCTGACATTTAATTCAATATGTTTATTAATTATTGAATAATTATTTACAAGATTATAGGATTATGGAGATAAAGTTCCACACTTACAGTTCACCAGATTTCTGTGCCTCACTATCATAATTATATACTCAGTTTGATTACTTTTTTTTTTTTGCTTGTTCTGTGTTTCAATTCTGTATATTCCACATATGTGTGAAACAATGTAGGAGTTATCTTTTACCTTACAAATTAATTCACAAAGCATACTCACCTCAAGTCCCACTCATTTTGTCTCAGGGGAAATGTTTTAAATTACTTAATTGTATAAAAAGAGACAATAATCATTGTTTTCTAATTCTTTATATTTCATGATCACTTACTACACAGTTTTTAAATACTACATATGAGAAAGGTACACATTAAGCAAAGAGAGACAGAGAGAGAGAGAGAGAGCAGAGCACCACTCTGATAGATACAATGTGTGAATTGAAGTGGAAATATGAAGGATTCATGATTGATGCTCTATCAGTTGAACTACTTTCCTAACACACAATATTTCTATATTACCCATATTTTAGCTGATGTTTTCCTGTGTTCTTTTCTTTTCTTTTCTATTCTGTCAATACTATCAAGCATAATGCCAGCTTCTAGATATTAAAGTTTTGTGGAGTTTTTTTCTTTTTGGTTGAATAAAACCTGCCAATGTTGACCATTATGGATTATAGTGATTACAAACAGAATAATTCTTAAGAACTGTTTTGTCCAAAACATCTTTCTCATTGGCCTTGTATTATGTCCCAAATTTGACCCTTCTGCTTTATTCTGTCTAGTTAAGATAAATCTTTTATTCCCAGGAACTCCCTATTAAAATGCAATAAACCTAGAGCAGAGGTAAAATATTAAGCTATTATCATGCACAAACACCTTACTCTGAGATTACTCTTGTACAAAATTAGCTGTCATGATAAAAATGCAGAAGGAGCCTGAGGGAGTCTTCAGTAAGGATGATAAAAGAGGAACTGAGGGGAGTTAAAGCACTGCTGGTAGCTTGGGTATAGTGTCTTGGAGAGTACTGGGTAAACGAGTTACAGGGTTGGCATGGGCTCCTGAAGACCAGGAAAATCCCCAAGATGGCACAGCAGTCTGCTGAAGAGCAGTGGATCATGGGAGGAGACGTTCATTCTTTCCCAAACTGGTAACAAAAGCAAATAAGCTTCTTGAATATGACATTTTAATAATTGAACCCTCTATGTAACAAGATAAAATTGACATAGGAAAGGTGATATTCAGACTCGTAGTCTTTTGTGGTACAGTTCGTATGCACTTTATGACCCAAGTACAATATGAACTTTGTTAGTCTCTTAAAGAGTGAATGATGAAAATATGACATTTCTGCAGATGGAAGAATAGAGGATGTTTTTTGGAAAAGAAGCCAACATGTTATTTCACAAGCTTTTCTGTATGCACAGACCTCCTGAGGATCTTTCATTAGGCTTGGGACTGTGATTATGTATCTCTGATACATTGATTACAGCCATACTACTTACTTGGACCTATAACACAACTGTGCAGTGGAAATACACCCTTTTATTACATAAGATCATTAAATTGCATGAACACTATACAATTTAAATTTTCTAGTGGCTACATTAAGACATCAGGCAGAAATATACAAAATAAATTTGAATGTTATTGAAATGTATCTAAAACATGATTTGACCATATATGAAATATAAAAATAATAATGAGATGTCTTACCATAATTATATTGTACCAAAATTGTGAAAGACACTGGCTATTTTCCATTTAATAGGACATTTAAATTTGGGCTATTCCAGGTCAAGTGCAATACAGGCCCCTGTGATTCAGGTCTACTTCATTGACCAAGACACAGCTAGAGGAAGGGTCAACTGTGGTGAGATAAAATTTCCTCTTAAACTCAAAAAGCAAAAAATTCAGTGCCTTTTTTGGTCAGAGAAAAGCAAGTATGGATTTAAATTACAACTGAGTAATATCTGTAATTATGATACAAATTCTTGTCACTCAGATAATATCACACATTTCACTTCCTCTATTAGAGAACGCTCATGAAAAACAGGGCACATATTTTATACAACATTAATTATATTTTTACATTTCATCTCACTTGTCTGCTGATCTACCTCTGTCTTGTTATAAGAAACTAGTTCACTCAGTTATGAACACTAACGAGTAATAAAATCTGAAGCTAACCTGTCAGAGACTTGGGAAAGCTAGTATTATAAGTTCTAATGATAGTTCAGAGGTTTAAGAATGAGGATATTTGATTATAAATTACACTCTAAGGGGAGTAGATAGATGATTTACCAACTGTTAGTTAGGCAGGCAACATTACCCTTTCTGTTTTATTCTGGTCCTCATTCTACTGGAAAAGGCCTACCCACATCTGAATGTAATGCCATCTGCTTTCCTTAGATTACTGATCTGAATTGTAATCTCATCTAGGAAAAATACCTGGAAACATATTGGAACATATGCCAGGGCTCTCCTTAGCCCAATCAAACTGAAACAGAAAATTAAACCAACACACTTGTCTTTACAACCTCCCTTTACTTTCCAGTAAGAAATTTTACAATCCCTCCTGTACTTCCAGATGCTTTTCACAGTCATATTGCCACATTAACAGACTTCTATCATTGTCTTCTAAATCATTTTCAATTTGGGTTTTTTGCTTATTCACTTTTGTTTTGATGGCAAAAGTTCCATGCAAGAGTCCTACCACTGAGATACATTCCTGACTTCTTGTAACTATTTGAAGGCACGTAAGATGACTTGTTCATATACTGGCATTTCATAGCATTTCTGCATGAACAAAGTAGGTGGTCAAGAAATTCTGTTTAATTAATTTTTTCTCACTGTGTCTAGCATTCCATTCGTTTATTTCAAATGCACACTGGGACACTATATATGGTAATTTCCCATTTCATTTCAAATATAAAAAAGAAAGTATTAAACTTTACAAAGCCAACAAAATCAATAGTTTATGTCTAATACCAACTAAAAGTCACTCACATTTTGGTCTACGAGTTGTTTTTTTTAAGAAATATATTCAAGCAAGTAAAGAATTTTACCTTGAAACTTAGAAATTACTTATTCAATAAATTGAGTAAAAACAACATTCCTAAGCGTTGTTCAAGTTTAAGTTAATATATAAAAATAGAAATCTGACACATTCATGAATACATGTTTAGAATAAGGCAGTAAAATAAGCATTGGGAAAATTGTTAAATTGTAACCCCTGAATATTTTTTAAAGATTTACTTACTTATAGAGACAGAGGAAAGGAGAGAGGAAGAGAGACAGAGAGAGAGAGGTGTCAAGAATCTCTGGGGATCAAACGTGGGCCTCACACACACAAGTTCAGCATTCTTCTACATGCATGACTTCCCAGGTCATGCACCCTAAAACTTTTTTTAAGATTTTTTAAAAATTTATTTATGAGAAAGATGGGAAGAGAGAGAAAGGACTAGACATCACTCTGGCACATGTGCTGCCAGGGACTGAACTCGGGACCTCATGCTTGAGAGTCCAAAGCTTTATCACTGTGCCACCTTCCAGACCACACCCTAAAACTGTTAAACCTTACATTTCATGACTGATATCAAAGTAGCAATTCATTTCCCCAATTTTCTTTGCAACAAAGCTTATGATCCTGGCCCTCCCAAGTTCCATACAATCAAATCAAAAAGATCCCTTGAAAATGGGAACACTTTGAGGGAGGAGGAAGGTGGTGGACTGAGAAGCTGCTAACAGCGAGTGCTCTGATCGCATCGTCAGCAACGGTAGGATTTTCTGCCTTTAGCAGGCCAGTCAATAAGGGGTAACACCAAAGAGGTGATTATAATTTAATTTGGGTTAAGAATTAGAGTAAAGGTGACACAGACTAGCGGGGCTCCAGACTTCCCAGGCGGCGCCGGGCAAGGCGAGTGCGCCAGGCATTGTACACCGCCCGGGAAGGCGGCTCCTCCGCTGGTTGCAGAGCGCGGCGGGCAGAGGACCTGGAGAGAGCACTTTAGCTTGGGGGCTTTCTCTTGGGAGTCTCCAGGGTCCACCGCGACCCTGAGGGCGGATCCAAGGACTTCTTGAGTATAGCTCTCATTGGATCAAAGGACTTGGAGCTAGTTTTCATTTTCGAGAAATCCTTTAAAAAACTCTGGAGGGAGGAGTTTCCCGGAAGATGGCGGACTGAGAAGCGGCTAGCCGTTGAGCTCCGGACACATCTCGTGTAAACAATAGGATTTTCTGCCTTTAGCAGGCCAGCCAATAAGGGGCTATAGCGGTGACACCAAGGAGGTGAATATAACTTAATTTGGGTTAAGAATTAGAGTAGGGGAAAAAATTCTTTTTTCTTCCTTTTAATTTTCAAGCATACATCCTTCCCGCCCCCCCCCCCCATAAGCAGTCCCTGGGACCAGCTCCTAGCAGGATACCCCATACCACCAAATAGGGTGTTTTTTTTTTTTTTTTAATTCACTGATACACATTTGGGAAGTTCCTTGCACTACTCTTTAATTACAACTCTTCTTCTTATCTTCTCCCTTTTCTCTCTCTTATCTCTCTCTCTCTTTTTTTTTTTAATCTTGTCATACACTTCTTTCTTCTTTGCATTTCTGAATTTGTGAATTACTTTGGGGAAGAAATCTGACTCAGAGTGGACTCTATGTGTGCATCTCTGCTCTAGTTCCCTTTCCCCTCTTGTTACCCTAGAATATACACTGGATAGTAGATTTGCATAACTATCTATTCTTGCTATCCTCTCTTTCTTCACTGGAATTTGGTTACTATTTTTTCACGGACTGGAGAAATTGTTTGGCTAACTGGTAACGATTAAACTACTTCAATACTTACTACTTCAGTTGCTACTGTAATTCCGGAGGTTGGTGAGTGCAATTGTCATAAAGGTATTTAGTACAGTGTTACTTGTACTCAAGACACAGCAACTGAGGAACAACAGAGCATAAAAAAAAAAAGAGAGAAACACATAAATAAAAAAATGGGTAGATTAAAAACAAACAAAACTGCTACCCCAATGAATGAAGACAAGAGCCCAGAAGAAACCACAAATCAGTCAGATGTAACCATAGATAAGAAAAGTATGCAAGCAATAATAAACTTATTAATCACAGAAATGAAAACAACATTGGAGGAAAGGAATGGCAGTATTAGGGAAACAACAGTTGAGACCCCCAAGGAAAATACTGATTATATTGAGACAATTAGAGAACTGAAAGCTGAAACAGCTGTAATGAAGAAAGAAGCTGAGGCAAGGGAAAGCAGACTAACAGAAGCAGAAAACAGAATTAGACAGAGGATGAGTTAGAGAAAATGAAGAAAGAGGTGAAAGAGCTTAAAAAGAGATTGAGAGACAGTGAAATCAACAACAGAGACATATGGGATGATCTCAAAAGAAGTAACATTTGTATAATTGGCCTGCCAGAGGAAGAAAGAGAGGAAGGGGAGGCAAACATTCTAGAGGAAATAATACAAGAAAACTTCCCAGACCTGAATAACAGAAAGGATATCAAGGTTCAAGAGGCCCAGAGACTACCAAACAGAATCAACCCAGACCTGAAGACATCAAGACACATCATAGTCACAATGAGAATAAGTAAGGATAAAGAAAGGATCCTAAAGGTTGCAAGAGAGAAACAAAAAGTCACATACAGGGGAAAACCCATAAGATTATCTGCAGACTTCTCCACTCAAACTCTAAAAGCCAGAATGGAGTGGCAAGAAATCTATCGAGCCCTGAATGAAAAAGGGCTTCAACCAAGGATAATATATCCTGCTAGACTTTCATTCAAGCTAGATGTAGGGATCAAAACCTTCTTAGACAAACAACAGTTAAAGGAGGCAAACATCACCAAGCCGGCCCTGAAAGAGGTACTAAAAGACCTCTTATAAACAAGAACATCACTATAATACTTGCAATATATCAGAGTAAACAAATTGTTTTTTAGAACAATGGCACTATAATATATTAAATCCATAATATCAATAAATGTCAATGGCTTAAACTCACCCATCAAAAGGCACAGGGTGGGGGGATGGATCAGAAAACATAACCCAACCATATGCTGCTTGCAAGAATCCCATCTGTCACAACAAGATAAACACAGACTTAAAGTGAAAGGATGGAAAACTATCATACAGGCTAACGGTCCACAAAAAAGGGAAGGAACAGCCATTCTCATCTCAGTCACGATAGATTTTAAATTAAATAAAGTAATAAAAGATAGGCAAAGACATTACATAATGATTAGAGAATCAATCAGCCAAGAAGACTTAACAATTATTAACATCTATGCACCCAATGAGGGACCATCTAAATACATTAAGCATCTACTGAAAGAATTTCAAAAATACATCAATAGTAATACAATAATAGTGGGAGACTTCAATACCCCACTCTCACACTTAGACAGATCAACAAAGCAGAGAACCAATAAAGATACAAGAGAATTGAATGAAGAGATTGACATACTAGACCTCTTGGACATTTTCAGACTCCTCCACCCCAAAAAACTGGAATACACCTTCTTTTCAAATCCACACAACACATACTCAAGGATAGACCACATGTTAGGCCACAAAGACAGCATCAATAAATTCAAGAGCATTGAAATCATCCCAAGTATCTTCTCAGACCACAGTGGAGTAAAACTAACATTTAACAACAAACGGAAAATTATTAAAAGACATAGAATTTGGAAACTAAACAACATGCTCCTTAAGAACCACTGGGTCAGAGACTCACTCAACAGGAAATTCAAATGTTCCTGGAAACTAATGAAAATGAAGACACAACCTATCAAAATATTTGGGACACAGCTAAAGCAGTACTGAGAGGGAAACTTATAGCCATACAATCACATATTAAACACCAAGAAGAAGCCCAAATGAACGACCTTACTGCACACCTCAAGGACTTAGAGGAAGAGGAACAAAGGAACCCTAAAGCAACCAGAAGGACAGAAATCACCAAAGTTAGAGCAGAAATAAACAACATCGAAAATAAAAAAAAAAAGATCAATGAAGTCAAATATTGGTTCTTAGAAAGATTAAACAAAATTGACAAACACCTAGCCAGACTCACCAAACAAAAAAGAGAGAAGACTCAAATTAATAGAATTGTAAACGATACAGGAGATATCACAACTGACACCACAGAAATCCAGAGAATTCTGCGAAACTTCTATAAAGAACTATATGCCACCAAGCTAGAGAACCTGGAAGAAATGGAACAATTCCTAGAAACCTATGCACTTCCAAAACTGAACCAAGAAGAACTACAAAATCTAAATGCACCAATCACAGACAAAGAAATTGAAACCGTTATTAAGAATATCTCCAACAACAAAAGTCCTGGACCAGATGGCTTCACAAACGAATTCTACAAAACTTTCAGGAAACAGTTAATACCCATACTTCTTAAGCTATTCCATAAGATTGAAGAAACAGGAATACTCCTTTCCACCGTTTATGAAGCCAACATCACCCTGATACCAAAAGCTGATAGGGACAGAACAAAAAAGGAAAACTACAGACCAATATCTCTGATGAACATAGATGCCAAAATATTAAACAAGATCTTGGCCAACCGGATACAGCAACACATCAAAAAGATTGTTCATCACGACCAAGTGGGATTCATCCCAGGAATGCAAGACTGGTTCAACATCCATAAGTCGATCAATGTCATTCACCACATCAATAAAAGCAAAGCCAAAAACCACATGATTATCTCAATATATGCAGAGAAAGCCTTTGACAAAATCCAACACCCATTCATGCTCAAAACTCTACAAAAAATGGGAATAGATGGGAAATTCCTCAAGATAGTGGAGTCTATATATAGCAAACCTACAGCCAACATCATACTCAATGGAAAGAAGCTGAAAGCATTCCCCCTAAGATCGGGGACTAGACAGGGCTGTCCACTGTCACCGTTACTCTTCAACATAGTATTGGAAGTTCTTGCCATAGCAATCAGGCAAGAGAAAGAAATCAAAGGGATACAGATTGGAAGGGAAAAAGTAAAGCTCTCACTATTTGCAGATGATATGATAGTATACATAGAAAAACCTAAAGAATCCAGTAGAAAAGTCTGGAAGTTATTAGGCAATATAGCATGCTATCAGGCAACAAAATCAATGTACAAAAATCAGTGGAATTTCTCTATGCAAACACTAAATCTGAAGAAGAAGACATCCAGAAATCACTCCCATTTACTGTTTCAGAAAAATCAATCAAATACCTAGGAATAAAGTTGACCAAAGAAGTGAAAGACTTGTATACTGAAAACTATGAGTCGCTACTCAAGGAGATAGAAACTGATACCAAGAAATGGAAAGATATCCCATGGTCATGGATTGGAAGAATAAATATCATCAAAATGAATATTCTCCCCAGAGCCATATACAAATTTAATGCAATACCCATCAAAGTTCCACCAAGCTTCTTTAAGAGAATAGAACAAACACTACAATCATTTATCTGGAACCTGAAAACACCTATAATTGGCAAAACCATCTTAAGGAAAAGAAACAGAAATGGAGGCATCACACTCCCAGACCTTAAACTATATTATAAAGCCATCATCATCAAAACAGCATGGTACTGGAACAAAAATAGGCACACAGAGCAGTGGAACAGAATTGAAAGCCCAGAAGTAAATCCCAACACCTATGGACATCTAATCTTTGATAAGGGGGCCCAAAGGATTAAATGGAAAAAGGAGGCTCTCTTCAATAAATGGTACTGGGAAAACTTGGTTGAAACATGCAGAAGAATGAAATTGAACCACTTTATCTCGCCATAAACAAAAGTCAACTCCAAATGGATCAAAGACCTAGATGTCAGACCAGAAACAATCAAATACTTAGAGGAAAACATTGGTAAAACACTTTCCCACATACACCTCAAGGACATCTTTGATGAATCAAACCCAATTGCAAGGAAGACTAAAGCAGAAACAAACCAATGGGACTACATCAAATTGAAAAGCTTCTGCACATCCAAAGAAACTATTAAACAAACAGAGAGACCCCTCACAGAATGGGAGAAGATCTTCACATACCAGACATCAGACAAGAAACTAATCACCAAAATATATAAAGAGCTCAGCAAACTTAGCCACAAAAAAGCAAATGACCCCATCCAAAAATGGGCAGAGGAAATGAACAAAACATTCACCTCAGAGGAGATCCAAAAGGCTAACAAACATATGAAAAACTGCTCTAGGTCACTGATTGTCAGAGAAATGCAAATTAAGACAACACTAAGATACCACCTCACTCCTGTAAGAATGGCATACATCAAAAAGGACAGCAGCAACAAATGCTGGAGAGGATGTGGGGACAGAGGAACCCTTTTACATTGCTGGTGGGAATGTAAATTGGTACAGCCTCTGTGGAGAGCAGTCTGGAAAACTCTCAGAAGGCTAGACATGGACCTTCCATATGACCCAGTAATTCCTCTCCTGGGGTTATATCCCAAGGACTCCATAACACCCAACCAAAAAGAGGTGTGTACTCCTATGTTCATAGCAGCACAATTCATAATAGCTAAAACCTGGAGGCAACCCAGGTGCCCAACAACAGATGAGTGGCTGAGAAAGCTGTGGTATATATACACAATGGAATACTATGCAGCTATCAAGAAAAATGAACCCACCTTCTCTGACCCATGTTGGACAGAGCTAGAAGGAATTATGTTAAGTGAACTAAGTCAGAAAGATAAAGATGAGTATGGGATGATCCCACTCATCGACAGAAGCTGACTTAGAAGACCTGAAAGGGAAACTAAAAGCAGGAGCTGATCAAAGTGTAAGTAGGGCACCAAAGTAAAAACCCAGTGGTGAGGGGTAGACATGTAGCTTCCTGGGCCAGTGGGGGGTGGGAGTGGGCGGGAGGGATGTGTCACAGTCCTTCAGTGGTGGGAATGGTGTTTATGTACACTCCTAGCAATATGTAGACATATAAATCAGTAGTTAATTAATATGAGAGGGGGAAATCAATTGTATGTCTCAAAGTTTCTCAAAAGGCAAACTGAATCTTTTTAATATATAGGCTGTGTATTTGATATGCGGACTCTCTCAAAAGCCTATACCAAGTAGATTAGAAGCATCCAATAACACAGCTATATACAAGATACTGGGTACTGTACAGCAAACCATAACAAAGGGACTTTTCAAAATTAACCCAATTAACAAATAATGTGATGATAATATTAACTATCGATTGTCTTTTTGAACCCTAAGACAGCAGGAACCTCACATCTCCACTATAGAGCCCCTACTTCCCCCAGTCCTGGAACCCTTGGATAGGGCCCACTTTCCCGTATGCATCTCCCAATCCAAAACAAATAATATTGCATCCGCCAATCACAACCTAACCAAAGCAACGATTGCCACCTCAACATGCTTCACCTCAGACTGTGTCCAGAGACTTCACGTGTGGAATGACAACCCTTCGGCTTCATTACTCCTTTCCTTTTATAGTACACTCTAATTTCATCTCAGGTAGTTCACTTTCTAACAAAGTCCCATAACCTAGATATACACCAGTTTCTGTGAGAGAGAGCTTATGTGCACACGTATCCCTAAACTACTGCAAAATATATACCTGAAAGCAGAAGTACACTAGAGTTTGTAGTGAGTACCTCCCTAACACTTCCTCTCCAGTATTCAAAGCTTGGGATCCATGATTGCTCAACAAATTGTTTGGCTTCATATGTTAACTCTCTTTTCAATCACCAGGATCCAGATGCCACCAGGATGCTGGCTAGGCTTCCCTTGATTGAAGACCCCACCAATGTGTCCTGGAGCTCAGCTTCCCCAGAGACACACCTTACTAGGGAAAGAGAGAGGCAGACTGGGGGTATGGACCGACCAGTCAACGCCCATGTTCAGCGGGGAAGCAATTACAGAAGCCAGACCTTCTACCTTCTGCAACCCTCAACGACCCTGGGTCCATGCTCCCAGAGGGCTAGAGAATGGGAAAGCTACCATGGGAGGGGGTGGGTTATGGGGATTGGGTGGTGGGAATTGTGTGGAGTTGTACCCCTCCTACCTTATGTTTTTGTTCACTAATCCTTTCTTAAATAAAAAATTAAAAATAAATAAATAAATAAATTTAAAAAAAAAGAAAATGGGAACACTTTATAATTTTGCAATATCACCCTTAGGTGCTTACCCAAATGATATAAGAGCACTAATTTGAGAGGGTAGAGGCACTCTGAATTCACAGAAACATTATTCATGATGCACATCATGCACAGAATTTGGAACAAGCCAAGATATTATTGGGAGATGACTAGATCAAATTGTGAGAAATATGCTCAGTGAACTGTTACTCTGCCATTGAAAAGATGAAAAATTGTCTTAGGAATAAAATGCATGGAACTCTTGAGAAGATTATGCAAGTAAATTAAGAAAGAGAATGAAGGTTAAAGACTAGATGGTCTCATAATATAAGCACCGTGGCACCTAGGTACTCTGTTAACAGAAAGCATCCTGGGTTTCACAAGCAACAAAATCTGATGACTAGCAGCTCAGCTGGCACTGGAGTCAGGGTAGGAGCTGATGACCACTGGGGTTGTCTGCCTATAGTCTCCCCAGCTCTAGCCCCTGCCCTGCTGTACTACAGGAGAGTGTCTAGAATAGACAGCAGTGAGACAGTCCTCACTTGACTAGTGAGACCACTGGGTAGATTAGACCTGGCTCATTGCTTGATCTTTGGAATTCACTTCTCTGTATCTACTGATGGTTATGTGAGGGGTAGTTAATTGCTTTCCAGTTTAAGGCACCTTTGATTAATGCTACAGAAGTGACAACACATACCTTTTTAAATAGAGCTTGAGATTGGCTACCTGCCAGCCTGGCCTCTCCAGTGAGCAAAGTATCCCCTAGCACTGATTCCACCCTCCCCTTTGTATAGGACTTAGTACCATACAAGCACTTTCTGCATAGTTTGTCCTGAGGAATAATGAAAACAAAACCAATCTCACCACTACCGTCACATGTTATTATAATGTAGAGATAGCAGTAAGTCATCTCATCTCTGTCCCACAGCAGTGATTCTCATCTGTAGTTGGCATGTCACCTTTAAACATCTGGCTTCCAGATCGACCTTCTCGTGGTGCATCCCGTGAGTACCCATTTATTGGGGAAACTGACGATCCTTCCTAGCCGACTGAATCCACATGGATCCCAGTCACTTTCAAAGCCAGCAACAAGCAGACATCAGGCTCAACCTGACGCTGTCGACTGGCTACGGAAGAAGGGCAAACGCTAGAAGAAGAAGAACCTTTCCAGCACTTAGTGAGAATAGCCTGGTGTTTGAGAGCTGAGGATGAATCTACAAGGCAAGGACAGATATCCAATAAGTGAATTTCCTACCACATCACTTCACTTCAGTTTCTCTCTTCTTTCATCGCCATGTCGGGAGGCTGTGTGACTGCCATGTGGTCCCTCTCCTGGGACGCTATCAGTTCACAGAAGTGAATCTCTCTTCATTGTCACCTTTCCTTTCTTTCCTCCTATATTAAATGTTATGGCTGAAACTTTGGAAATGAGGAATGTATAAAAAGCCAAAAGATACTATGACTTGCTAAATTAATTTTGCTTCATGTGGTTATGCCAGACAGACACAGCTGGTGCTGTTAATCCTATGCCCCATATGTGTCATCACAGATTTCATTTCCTCACTCAATGCTTTGAACACTTTCCACATAGTTTGCCCTGAGGAATAATGAAACAAAGCAAATATCATCACTACCCTCACATGTTATAATATATAATGTAGAGGTAGCAATAAGTGATAAATACTGAAGAGTATAAATAACCAGAAATTCCTAGAGACAGTCAATGAAAATGGAAGAGGAGACATTATCAACACCTGGGATTATAAAATATCTGACCTTTATTGATCATTTTTTCCATATTGCTCTCAGTGATAAGAGAGAGAGAGAGGAGAAAAGGAGAAGCATGAGGAGGAGAGATAGAAGAAAGATTCACAGTGCAAGACAATTGAAACTTAATTGTTCTCCAAATTTTCTAAGTTATCATATAACACAGCTTAGAACAAGGTTCCTGACAGTTTTACTGTAATGAGCTTTCCAAATGCATGTCTACCTTCTGCCATGTATCCCTTGGAGACTCCAAATTCTTTTGCTTTTCCTTAATAAAACATGGGACAGTGGCTTCCACATCATTATTTTTGGCTATGAAATGTCTTTTTCTATGGACCAGGTGGTGGTTCATCTGGTAGAGTGTACATGTTACAATGTACAAGGACCTGAGTTCAAGTCCACGGTCTCCAACTTCAGGGGAAAACTTCATAAGTGGTAATGCAGTACTAAAGGTGCCTCTCTCTCTTTCTTCCTCTCTATCTCCATCTTCCCTCTCAATTTCTCTCTTTGTTTCTGTCCATAAATGAATGAATGAATGAATGATGAATTAATGAATGAAATACTTTAAGAATGTCTTCTTCCAAATCTCTATTGTGAAAACTATTGATGTTTTATGACCCAATACAAATGTTAAATATTATCTTTTTGTAAGGGTTTCTTTAAATAACTAATGTATCACTTTTCAATAATTCCAAATTAAATTACCAAACTCAGACAATACTTAGATCCTTGCTGTGCTATGCTTTTTCCATGGGAATGATATCATTCACTACTTTAGTTAGCTCACATTAATCTAAAATTTTAAGTGCAGGTTTATGTTTGTTGAAGGTTCATTTATTTATTTAAGAGACAGAAGGTGAGAGAGACAGAGAGAAGTACAATATTATTCTGGTACAGGGTCCTAAGCATGCAAGTCCTATAGTCTACCACTAAGCCACTCCCTGGCTTCATACATCATTTTTTAAATGCCAACACTAAATATTTTGTAAGTTGAATCTAACAGTACTCCAAAAGGTCTCATTCCTTTATATTCCAATGTGAACTAAAATTCCTGGAGCAATTGGGGAAAAAAAAAAGCCTTGGTGGTCAGGAAAATTAGAGGACACGTGATGTATATCTGTGCAACTATACAGATACATGCTTGTCACATATGCTTGCAGCTAAAGAAATTAGGTGGGATACTCATGGGTGATACTCAGAGTGAGATAGTTATCTTTTCCACTAAAAAGGTGGTGTAAAACAGTTCAACTTGATGAATTAAGGGAGAGTTAAAAAAAAAAAGCAGAGATACTCCAGGTAATTATATAGTGATTTAGAAGTAGAAATTGGATGAGAACAGGGTTCAGTCCATGGAGACATAGTTATGGAGTTCTGTCAGATAACTTGAAAGCTTGAATTTAGAATCTTTCAAACTTTAGAAAAGTTAAGATTTATAAAAGATACAAAATCCAATCTAGTCAGAAAGAAGGTGATAAAAGAGCATGTAATGCTGATGGATGACATGAGAATTATTTATTTCCCTTTTCAGGAAGAGAACTATATTACGAATCAACAGATAAAACTAGCATTTGTAAGAAGAAGATGAAACCTGAAAATATGTGATTTGATTTTAAAGGTCCCAGGGGAGGGAACATCTTCCTTTCCATTATTAATGATTTTGAATTCTAAAAAATGGGTGACTGGCATTTCTGAACCATTGCACTTCCATAAAGTGAACTTCACATAAGTGTTTGACTTACAACCTTGGTTGATTAAAATGAAAAAAATACAGGTGGCTGAGTGGTAGCACAGCAGGTTAAGCGCACATGGAGCAAAGTGTAAGGACCAGCATAAGGATCCCGGTTTGAGCTTCCAGCTCCGCACCTGCAGGAGGGTCACTTCACAAGCGGTGGAGCAGGTCTGCAGGTGTTATCTATCTTTCTCACTCCTTCTCGGCCTTTCCTCCTCTCTCAATTTCTCTCTGTTCTATCCAACAACAGTAACAACAAGGGCAACAAAAATGGGGAAAAATGGCCTCTAGGAGCAGTGGATTCACAGTGCTGGCACTGAGCTCCAGCAATGACCCTGGAGGCAAAAATTTTTTTTAAAAAGATAAAAAAATACAAACTGGTACCAACAATCATTGGAGATGTTATTAAATGAATGACTCTTTCCACAGTGACAAATGGTAGACTGTTTCAATATGGAGGAAGTTTTCCAGTAGATTGCTATATAGACTGTCATTTTCCACAAAGTGTTAATGTATTATTATTAATGGTTTTAATGCAGACACAGAATGATTCATATTCAAATGAGACAATGGTTAAAAACAGGGATGATAATAAGTAGTTGAAATGATATAACTGCTCCCTAGGAGGGTTGAAAAATAAAATGTTCATCATAACAGAACACTTGCTGAAGACTGATGTATTTTTCTAAGGATGTGCTTCCTCCTTCTTTAATGCTTACATGTAGAATGAGATTTGAATTTAAAAATTAGTCATGGTTCCTTTTTTTATTTATGTATGTATTTATTTATTTATTCCCTTTTGTTGCTCTTATTGTCTTACTGTTGTAGTTATTATTGTTGTTATTGATATAGTTGTTGTTGGATAGGACAGAGAGAAATGGAGAGAGAGAGAAGAAAGGAAGACAGAGAGGGAGAGAGAAAGATAGACACCTGCAGACCTTGTGAAGCAACTCCCCTGCAGGTGTGGAGCCGGGGGCTGGAACTGGGATCCTTATGAGATCCTTCCATTTTGCGACACCTGCGCTTAACGCGCTGTACTACCACCTGACTCCTAGTCATGCTTCCTCTTTACTGATTTATCATGGATTTGCAATATCATAAAATTTTAGATGTATACTTGCACATCTATATATGTGTATAAAATTCTCCACATTCACCTCAAAATATATACTATTATATATAAATATAATACTATTAAATATATACTATTATATATAATATGCTATTATATAATAGTATAAAATATATACTATTAAATATAATACTATTAAATATATACTATTATATATAATATATATTATTTCAATTTTTAAAAAAAGGTCAAATACATTCATAATGATAAAAATCCATGAAAAAGTTTCTATTGATGAGGATCTCAATATGAATCAACAAAATATTTACATATGTGTTTACAGTAGGGACAAAATTCCACATGGTAGAGAAGCATACTATCCAAGTGAGTTATTCTTTTTTTTTTTAATTTCTTTATTGGGGGATTAATGGTTTACAGTTGACAGCAAAACACAAGTTTGTACATGTACAACATTTCCCAATTTTCCACATAACAGTTCGACCCCCACTAGGTCCTCCTCTGCCATCATGTTCTAGGACCTGAACCCTCCCCTGCAGCCCCAGAGTCTTTTACTTTGGTGCAATACACCAACTCCAGTTCAAGTTCTGCTTAGTGTTTTCCCTTCTGATCTTGTTTTTCAACTTCTATCTATGAGTGAGGTCATCCCATATACATCCTTCTGTTTCTGACTTATCCCAAGTGAGCTATTCTGGCATTCCTTTGAGTCAGTTCAAGTAAAAGATTGGTCAATATGGCACTGGGTGGTGGCACACCTGGTTGAGTGCACATGTTACAATGCAGAAAGACCCAGGTTTGAGCCCTCAGTCTCCATCTGCAGAAGGAATGTTTTGCGAGTGGTGAAGCAGGGATGCAGGTGCCTTTTCTCTTCTTCTCTATCTTCCCCTTCCCTCACAAATTCTAGCTGTCTCTATCCAATAAATAAATAAAGATAATTTTTTTAAAAAATTAAAATTCTAAAAAAAGAGAGAGATTTGCCAATATTCACATTTCTTTCTTAATTTTGCATGTGCCCCTTATCCTTTTGAGTAAAAACTCAAAGACATTGGCTTAGAATAATAATTAGAGTAACTTTCTTCAGAAGGAAACTTCTTATATTAAGGATGAGACTAATATGGGTGCCTCTGAACAAAAGTCCACTGAATATACAAGAGAAATGTCAGTGTCACCCACATTTCATTGTTGATGTCCCTTTTGATAGTTTAGAAGGAAATCCTTAACAATTCTTTGAAGACCTATTCTGCTTAACCAGTCACTACACAGATGAGTTGTGATTAAAAGCTCTATATGTCAGAGGCCAAAACTCTAATCCTCTGCTGGGAGTTCCTGAGCAGCATGCCCCAGCATGCCCGGTGCATTCTGGGAAGTACAATGAGTGTATTGTGCTGACCTGGGCTTTGCTCGGACACTGACCTTCCCTCTAGAATGCCCTTGCACCACCATAGCTTCGTGTTCACCCTCCAGGGCTTGTGTTAAGTATTTCCTTCTCTTTCAGAAGACCACTCATAAAGTGAAGTAGCAATTGCCCTTTGTTCCTATTAACCAGGGCTTGTTGGTCATCGTGAGGTCTTTTCTACTGTACTTTCTATTGTAGTTATTTATTTACAACGACTGTGTTACCTCCCTATTAGACTGTGTTGCTCATATTAGCATAAGCATCCACAGCACTGGACATAACTACTGGCTGACAGCTGTCCCGCAGAGAAAAGAGCACTGCAACAAAATATAGGGGGAAAGAAACCGAAAAGGGTTAGCTCTAAAGCATCTCAAGTATGTGCTCTTAAACAGGTCACTGTGGTTCTCTGAGACTCCGTTCCCCTATATATGGACTTCTGCTCTAATATTTGTAACTGAAAATTTATTTCAAAGCAAACTCATATTTGAAATGCGTTTTATATCCATATGACTTTTTGGTAAATAAATTTCTTTAAATAACTTAAGTCCCATGCTTTCCTCTTACTTTAAATGTAGGAGAGACATGAAACCTACTGCTGATTAATAAAATGTAGCATCCGTATGTTTCATACTGTAAGGAGAGTTTTACCTGCAAAAACTGAGCTGTTTAGAAACAGAAAAACATCACACACACACACATTCACTCATACACCTATACACACACAAAGACACATAGCTGAAACACCTATCTGAGATCATCACATATAATGAGCCTCATTCACCTATATCTGGCACTAGAAAATTCTGTCAAGGGCAGGGGAGACAGCATAATGGTTATGCGAAGAGACTTTCATGCCTGAGGCTACAAACTCCCAGGATCTATCTCCCATACCACCATAAAATGGAGCTAAGCACTGCTCTGGTAAAATAAATAAACAAATGAATATATGAATAAATAAAATAAAAATAAATAAATAAATTTAAAGGGGAGGGCAGGTGGTGGCGCACCTGATGAGCTCACGTATTACAATGTACAAGGGCCTGGGGTCTGAGCCTCGGGTCACCATTTATAGGGGGAAAGTTTTGTGAGTAGTGAAGCTGTGGTGAAGGTGTCTCTATCTCTCTCCCTCTCTATCAACCCTTTGATTTCTGACTGTTTCTATCTAATAAATAAAGATAATTTAAGGGAGCCGGGCAGTAGTACAGTGGGTTAAGTGCAGGTGGCGCAAAGCACAAGGAACAGTGTAAGGATCCCAGTTGGAGCCTCCGGCTCCCCACCTGCAGGGGAGTTGCTTCACAGGTGGTGAAGTAAGTCTGCAGGTGTCTATCTTTCTCTTCCCCTCTCTGTCTTCCCCTCCTCTCTCCATTTCTCTCTGTCCTATCCAACAACGATGACATCAATAATAACAACAATAATAACTACACCAATAAAACAAGGGCAACAAAAGGAAGTAAATATTTTTTTAAAAGATAATTTAAAAAAATTAAAAAAAAAGAAAATCCTGTCAAATTTTAGATCACCTTTCTTCTATAGCATACATAGTATAATTCTTTCAATATATACTTCCCCAAGTACCATTGGGTCATTTTAAATAAGAATAGTCATATTTATTTTAGGACATATATATTAATTATCCAAGATGTTTCCCCTTATAAGTTCCTATTTTCTTAAATTTTACCTCACTGTCTAAACTGGAAAAGGAGTTTTAAGTGGCCAAAAGCAACTATGAGACATTATCATATATATCATGTATTTTTATTATCATATAGTTAATCTATCATATATAGATCACATGTTTATCATATATGTATATACATTTCTGTAGAAAAAAGACTAGAATGGATCATATTTAATGATTATATGCTCTAAAATTCAGATCTACTTCAGCACTAAAATGTGAAAATAATAGAGTAGTATATTAAACATTTTAAACTTTCAGTAATCATAATTCCCTTTCCTGTCTATAGAAAATATTTAGGGGGGTTCCTGGAAGATGGCGGACTGAGAAGCTGCTAGTGGCTTGAGCTCTGACCACATCTTCTGGAAACGGTAGGATTTTCTGCCTTTAGTAGGGCAGTCAATAAGGGGTCCTAGCGGTAACACCAAGGAGGTGACTATAACTTAATTTGGGTTAAGAAATAGAGTAGAAAAAAAGGGAAAAAAAATTTTTCCCTTTTAATTATTAAGCACACCTCCTCCATCTCCCCCCCCATAACCAGCTCCTAGCAGGCTCCCCTGATGAGCTTCTGTCTTTACCAAATTCCTATCCCACCAGGGAGTATCATTCATTCCAAGTCTATACCCTTCTGAAACCTCTGGCCTTTTTTCTTTCTAATATATCCTGATAGACTTTCATTCAAACTAGATGGAGGAATCAAAACCTTCTTAGACAAACAACAGTTAAAGGAGGCAAACATCACCAAATGGGTCCTGAAAGAGGTTCTAAAAGACCTCTTATAAACAAGAACATCACTATAATACAGGCAATATATCAGAGCAAACAAAAAAAATTTTTTTTGAACAATGGCACTACAATACATTAAATCCATAATATCAATAATTGTCAATGGCTTAAACTCACTCATCAAAAGGCACAGAGTTGGGGGATGGATCAGAAAACATAATCCAACCATATGCTGCTTGCAAGAATCCCATCTGTCACAACAAGATAAACACAGACTTAAAGTGAAAGGATGGAAAACTATCATACAGGCTAGCAGACCACAAAAAAGGGCAGGAACAGCCATTCTCATTTCAGACACGATAGATTTTAAATTAAATAAAGTAATAAAAGATAGCCAAGGACATTACATAATGATTAGAGGACCAATCAGCCAAGAAGACTTAACAATTATTAACATCTATGCACCCAATGAGGGACCATCTAAATACATCAAGCACTTACTGAAAGAATTTCAAAAATGCATCAATAATAATACAATAATAGTAGGAGACTTCAATACCCCACTCTCACACTTAGACAGATCAACAAAGCAGAGAATCAACAACGAGTCAAGAGAATTGAATGAAGAGATTGATAGACTAGACCTCTTGGACATTTTCAGAGTCCTTCACCCCAAAAAACTGGAATACACCTTCTTTTCAAATCCACATAACACATACTCAAGGATAGACCACATGTTAGGCCACAAAGACAGCATCAGTAAATTCAGGAACAATGAAATCATCCCAAGTATCTTCTCAGACCACAGTGGAGTAAAACTAACATTTAACAACAAACAGACAATTATTAAAAGTCACAGAATTTGGAAACTAAACAACATACTCCTTAAGAACCACTGGGTCAGAGATTCATTCAAGCAGGAAATTCAAATGTTCCTGGAAACAAATGAAAATGAAGACACAACCCATCAAAATATTTGGGACACAGCTAAAGCAGTACTGAGAGGGAAACTTATAGCCATACAATCACATATTAAACACCAAGAAGAAGCTCAAATGAACGACCTTACTGCATGCCTCAAGGACTTAGAGGAAGAGGAACAAAGGAATCCTAAGGCATCCAGAAGGACAGAAATCACTAAAGTTAGAGCAGAAATAAACAACATCAAAAATAAAAGAACCATACAAAAGATCAATGAAGGCAAATGTTGGTTCTTTGAAAGATTAAACAAAATTGACAAATCCTTAGCCAGACTCACCAAACAAAAAAGAGAGAAGACTCAAATTAATAGAATTGTAAACGATGGAGGAGATATCACAACTGACACCACAGAAATCCAGAGAATCATGCGAAACTTCTATAAAGAACTATACGCCACCAAGCTAGAGAATCTGGAAGAAATGGAACAATTCCTAGAAGCATATGCCCTTCCAAAACTGAACCAAGAAGAACTACAAAATCTAAATGCACCAATCACAGACAAAGAAATTGAAACCGTTATTAAGAACCTCCCCAATAACAAAAGTCCTGGACCAGATGGCTTCACAAATGAATTCTACAAAACTTTCAGAGAACAGTTAGTACCCATACTTCTGAAGCTTTTCCATAAGATTGAAGAAACAGGAATACTCCCTTCTACCTTCTATGAAGCCAACATCACCCTGATACCAAAAACTGATAGGGACAGAACAAAAAAGGAAAACTACAGACCAATATCTCTGATGAACATAGATGCCAAAATATTAAACAAGATCTTGTCCAATCAGATACAGCAACATATCAAAACGATTGTTCATCACGACCAAGTGCGATTCATCCCAGGAATGCAAGGCTGGTTCAACATCCACAAGTCAATCAATATCATTCACCACATCAATCAAAGCAAAGTCAAAAACCACATGATTATCTCAATAGATGCAGAGAAAGCCTTTGACAAAATCCAACACCCATTCATGCTCAAAACTCTACAAAAAATGGGAATAGATGGGAAATTCCTCAAGATAGTGGAGTCTATATATAGCAAACCTACAGCCAACATCATACTCAATGGACAGAAGCTGAAAGCATTCTCCCTCAGATCGGGGACTAGACAGGGCTGTCCACTGTCACCGTTACTCTTCAACATAGTACTGGAAGTTCTTGCTATAGCATTCAGGCAAGAGAAAGAAATCAAAGGGATACAGATTGGAAGGGAAGAAGTCAAGCTCTCACTATTTGCAGATGATATGATAGTATACATAGAAAAACCTAAAGAATCTAGTAGAATACTACTGGACGTTATTAGGCAATATAGCAAGGTATCAGGCAACAAAATCAATGTACAAAAATCAGTGGCATTTCTTTATGCAAACACTAAATCTGAAGAAGAAGGCATCCAGAAATCACTCCCATTTACTGTTTCAGCAAAATCAATCAAATGCCTAGGAATAAAGTTGACCAAAGAAGTGAAAGACTTGTATGCTGAAAACTAAGGGTCGCTACTCAAGAAAATAGAAACTGATACCAAGAAATAAAAAGATATCCTATGCTTATGGACTAGAAGAATAAATATCATCAAAATGAATATTCTCCCCAGAGCCATATACTATTTTAATGCGATACCCATCAAAGTTCCACCAAGCTTCTTTAAGAGAATAGAACAAACACTACAATCATTTATCTGGAACCTGAAAACACCTAGAATTGCCAAAACCATCTTAAGGAAAAGAAACAGAAATGGAGGCATCACACTCCCAGACCTTAAACTATATTATAAAGCCATCATCATCAAAAGAGCATGGTACTAGAACAAAAATAGGCACACAGAGCAGTGGAACAGAATTGAAAGCCCAGAAATAAATCCCCACACCTATGGACATCCAATCTTTGATAAGGGGGTCCAAAGGATTAAATGGGAAAAGGAGGCTCTCTTCAACAAATGGTGCTGGGAAAACTGGGTTGTAACATGCAGAAGAATGAAATTGAACCACTTTATCTCACTAGAAACAAAAATCAACTCCAAATGGATCAAAGACCTAGATGTCAGACCAGAAACAATCAAATACTTAGAGGAAAACATTGGTAAAACACTTTCCCACATACACCTCAAGGACATTTTTGATGAATCAAACCCAATTGCAAGGAAGACTAAAGCAGAAACAAACCAATAGGACTACATCAAATTGAAAAGCTTCTGCACATCCAAAGAAACTATCACACAAACAAAGAGACCCCTCACAGAATGGGAGAAGATCTTCACATGCCATACATCAGACAAGAAACTAATCACCAAAATATATAAAGAGCTTAGCAAACTTAGCACCAAAAAAACAAATGACCCCATGCAAAAATGCGCAGAGGATATCAACAAAACATTCACCTCAGAGGAGATCCAAAAGGCTAACATATGAAACATATGAACAACTGCTCTAGGTCACTGATTGTCAGAAAAATGCAAATTAAGACAACACTAAGATACCACCTCACTCCTGTAAGAATAGCAAAAATCAAAAAGGACAGCAGCAACAAATGCTGGAGAGGTTGTGGGCACAGAGGAACCCTTTTACATTGCTGGTGGGAATGTAAATTGGTCCAGCCTCTGTGGAGAGCAGTCTGGAAAACTCTCAGAAGGCTAGACATGGACCTTCCATATGATCCAGTAATTCCTCTCCTGGGGTTATACCCCAAGGACTCCATAACACCCAACCAAATAGAGGTGTGTACTCCGATGTTCATAGCAGCATAATTTATAATAGCTAAAACCTGGAAGCAACCCAGGTGCCCAACAACAGATGAGTGGCTGAGAAAGCTGTGGTATATATACACAATGTAATACTATGCAGCTATCAAGAACAATGAACCCACCTTCTCTGACCCATCTTGGACAGAGCTAGAAGGAATTATGTTAAGTGAGCTAAGTCAGAAAGATAAAGATGAGTATGGGATGATCCCACTCATCAAGAGGTTGAGTAAGAAGACCTGAAAGGGAAACTAAAAGCAGGACCTGACCAAATTGTAAGTAGGGCACAAAAGTAAAAACCCTGTGGTGAGGGTTAGACATGCAGCTTCCTGGGCCAGTGGGGGGTGGGAGTGGGTGGGAGGGATGGGTCACAGTCTTTTGGTGGTGGGAATGGTGTTTATGTACACTCCTAGTAAAATGTAGTCTTATAAATCACTAGTTAATTAATACGAGAGGGGGAAAATTAGTTGTATGTCTCAAAGTTTTTCAAAACACAAACTGAATCTTTTTAATATATAGGCTGTTTAATTGATATGAAGACTCTCTCAAAAGCCTAGACTAAGTAGATCAGAAGCAACCAATAGCACAGCTATATATAAGATACTGGGTTCTGTACAGCAAACCCTAACAAAAGGACTTTTCAAAGTTATTTAAACCAATTACCAAATAATGTGATGATAACATTAACTATCGATTGTCTTTTGAACCCTAAGACAGCAGGAACCTCACATCTCCACTATAGAGCCTCTACTTCCCCCAGTCCTGGAACCATTGGATAGGGCCCACTTTCCCATATGCCTCTCCCAATCCATATCAAATAATATTGCATCTGCCGATCACAACCTAACAAACACAACAATTGCCACCTCAACATGCTTCACCTCAGACTGTGTCCAGAGACTTCACGTGTGGAATGACAACCCTTCAGTTTCATTACTCGGGTGAGACCTTTCCTTTCATAGTATACTCTAATTCCATCTCAGGTGGTTCACTTTCTAACAAAGTCCCCAAACCTAGATATACACCAGTTTCTGTGAGAGAGAGCATATCTTCATACGTATCCATAAACTACTGCAAAATATATACCTGAAAGCAGAAGTACACTAGAGTTTGCAGTGAGTATCCCCTTAACACTTCCTCTCCATTATTCCAAGCTTTGGGTCCATGATTGCTCAACAATTTGTTTGGCTTCGTATGTTAACTCTCTTTTCAGTCACCAGGTTCCAGATATCATCAGGATGCCAGCCAGGCTTCCTTAGACTGAAGACCCCACCAATGTGTCCTGGAGCTCCACTTCCCCAGAGACCCACCCTACTAGGGAAAGAGAGAGGTAGACTGGGAGTATGGACCAACCAGTCTATGCCCATGTTCAGCGGGGAAGCAATTACAGAAGCCAGACCTTCTACCTTCTGCAACCCACAATGACCCCCTGGGTCCATGCTCCCAGAGGGATAGAGAATGGGAGAGCTATCAGGGGAAGGGGTGGGATATGGAGATTGGGTGGTGGGAATTGTGTGGAATTGTACCCCTCCTAACCTATGGTTTTGTTAATTAATCCTTTCTTAAATAAAAAATAAAAAAAAGAAAATATTTAGGACCACTCCTTGCTTGGTAACACTATCAATTTCTAGCAGATAGTGGTCTTAAATTACTATATTTCTTTAAAACAGTCCAAAACCTCTTAGAGAAATATCTGATCAAGTTCAGTATTGGGGTATGAGTATGTGAATTTAGAATTTATTATATCAAATCTTGAAGTGTTTTTTTTTTTTTTTGACTCCAGGGTTATTACTGGGACTCGGTGCCGGCAATTCAAATCCACTGCTCTTTTGGCCATTTTCTGATTTTTTTTTTAATAGGACAGAGAGAAATTGAGAAGCGAATGGTAGATAGAGAGGGAGAGAGAAAGACAGACATGTGCAGACCTGCTTCACCACTTGTGAAGTGACTCCCCTGTTGGTGGGGAGCTGGGGGCTTGAACCCGGATCCTTATGCTTTATATGTGCTGGTGCACCACCATCTGGCGACCAGGGAATAGCTTTTATTATTAGAATTGTACTCAGAAGTCTCAAGAGAATTCAAAAAGACTGTCAAAGTCAAACGTAATACCATATATATAATAACAGTGACTGCTATGAAGAAAAACATCAAATAGTTTTAAATCTATAAGGTAACAATAACATGAAAATCTAATAGGTCAACTTTGGAGGATATGATAGGATTAACTATTTTGAAACGTGGTTCATAAAGACAAACTCATACATACTACTTGACACTAAGTGATTATAGTATAAGAAATATAATCAAAGAAATTCCAGTTTCCTATATCTAACTAGTAAAGATTTAGGTTGAAGGGGTCAGATGGTAGCGCATCTGTGCACAAGTAATCAGGTTCAAGCTCCTGATTCCCACCTACAGAGGAAAGCATCATGAGTGGTGAAGCAGGGCTGCACGTGTCACTCTGTCTCTCTCCTGTCTATCCCCCTCTCTCCTGTCAATTTCTGTTTCTATCAATAAGTAAAAACTGAAAAAAAGATTTTGATATATACAACACAATCTTAAATATGTGATAACATTTTAAAAAATATCGCATTGCTATTATTTTTAAAGATGGAAATTCAACATGAGGAAATATCAAGCTAGATTTTTTCAAGAAGCTGGCCTGAGTGATTTAATAAGTGGTCTCGTAAGAAAAAAATGGCCTTAAGGAGATTTTAGTTTTTTAATCTTGCCTCAAGACGTTTGTAGTCTAGGAAAAATCAGGCTTCCTTAAAAAGTTCAAATTATGGGATCAAGCAGTGGTGTACTGGTTTAAGCGCACATAGTACGAAGCACAAGCACCCACTCAAGGATCCCAGTTCAAACCCCTGGTTCAAACCCCTGCTCCTCACCTGCAGGGGGGGGTCACTTCATAAGCAATGAAGCAGTGAAGCAGATGTTTATCTTTATTCCTCCTTACCTCTCCTCCCCTCTCAATTTTTCTTTGTTCTATCCAATAAGAATGGGGGAGGGTTAAAATTCTTCTACTCAGAATACACTTGGAAAACCAAAAATATCAGGGAACAGAAAGTTGATCACTGGAGTTTAGAGAAATTGGGCAGCTGGAAGTGTTGATCAGATAGCCCCACTTCTTTGTTGAACAGCCTGACTATTACCATGTCTTATTAAAAATAATTTCAGAAATGCTTTTCTGCCTCACTGGATGCCATCTTAACCAGATTAAATCTTATGGAAATTTATGTTTAATTCTAAAACATGTTCCACCCACCACCATATTCCAATTAAAGCATGACATTGACACATTCTATGCCTTGCCTGATGCAGTTTTGAGAATCCAGACAATTTCACATGCTGGTATCTCTCCAAGCCAGGAAGCCACTTTCACCTCTAATTTGCATGATGCTTTCATTTTTCAGATTAGTCATGTGATTAATGAGCATATTGGAGAGTGTCCAGGGATATCTCTCCAGTCATGTTTGCCTTATTTCCATCACCAGACACGATTGAATACTGTAGTTGTTGCCAAATGGTTTCAGACTATAAATTATGCTTGTTCATTTATTTCAAAAACAATCCCATCTACTGTAATTTAGAAGTTGTTTTCCATTGGTGAGGATAATTAATTGATAAAATGTGTATCAGCAAGTATTTTCCCCTTACTACATAGTCAATATGAAATATTTATCACACACCAAGTTTATATTCTACAATCACCATTTCTAGTTATGAATAAACACCAGGCTTGTTGTGAAATTCTCCCAATGAGCTATTGCTATTGAACCTGAAATAGGTTTCAGCCTTGTAATAGAAGAGAATGAATGTAAAATGGTTCTATAGTGTAATGTAAGGGTTATTTTCTTATTTAATTCCCACTGTATTCTATTCTTTTTTTTTCTCCAATTCCACTGAGCTTTGAAAATTTTAATTCCTTGAACTCTTGGTCATAGCACAGAAATTATTTTCTGCTTTTCTGTCTTTCACATACTAAATTTAACTGACATTTTTCCAACTCATACAAAATCAAAAAATAAAATTATTCCATATCTTCTGTAATTAATTTTTAAGCTTTGAGTCATTAATAATACAGATTAAAAACTAGTGAATATCCAACAAAAGTTTCATTTAAAAATTGTTACATTTTAAATTTAACTCCCAGGATGTAATTCTGTTTCACAGAGAAAGAATAGTCACTGGATATCTTGATCTATACTACTGATATTTGTTTATATATTCCCAGTTTAGTTAAAGAGTGTTAGCTTTTAAGTTTGAAAATAACCATATGCACACAACAGAAAATTTAGACAGTGATTATGTTTTATGGGAATAAAGTAAAAAGAAAACAACTGGAGGAGTAATTGTGCAGTGTCTACAAAGTTTCAACATATTTAATTTTATATCTTTTGGTGAAATAGATGAAAGAACAATTGTCAAAATAATATAGCTAGTCCCACGAGATAATGCTGGATGCTGGGAACATAGCATTGAAGTAGACAGACAAGGTGGCTGGCCTTGTAATGACTGACTTACCAATACATGTCCGAGAAAATCAGCATGCATTGACATGAAAGGTACTGAAAATTGCATAAAGGGCAAGATGGATTCTAACAGAAGATGTTTAAGATACTAATTAAGTGACAAAAATGACTCAGTCAAGGAAAGTAGATGGAAGAACCTTTGGTGAGATAATATGCAAAGATGATCAGGGTCAAGGCCAATATGTTCAACACATAGGACAGTGTGATACTTATGTATCAGAAGAACATTTAAGTGCAATACAAAGCCAAGGACAGGTCAACTGTTTTGACTTCTGGAGAGAAGATGGACCAAAGGGGGACAAGAGAAAAATCAGGCATCACGGGACAAGGAAATTGCAGTCTCTCACAGAAATTGAAAAATTTCATACACCTTAAATTTTATTGTATGTTGAATAAATTTAGATTGCAGAGAATTTTTAGAATTTATTTATTTTAGTAATGATTTAATATTTATTTACAAAATTATAAGATAATAGGAGTATGACTGCATTATTCCCACTATCAGAGTTGTGGTCCCCATCCCCTCCACCGGAAACCAGAGTGGTTCTCCCAATGTCACAGATATAGGCTGACTTGCATTTTTGTAAGAATCTGTATTTATCTATTTTGCCCACTTTTTTTCTATGGTCCTGCCTTCTCTTGCTAAGTCACATATACATCTATTGCTACTTCTGATTGTCCTTCCTTTTCTCCTCTTCTCTTTCCAGGTCCTTTTCAGAGCCTTCTGGCCATCTTCCCCTAATATTTCTCATCCTATGCAAGTATGGATCAAGATTCTTCATGGGGTGCAGAATGAGGAAGTTCTATGCTCTGTAGTTGCCTCTCTGCTCAACAAGGACATTGACAAATTGATCTATACCCCCAGCCTGTTCCCATCTTTCCCTAGGGGGGTAGGGATTTACAGCAGTGAGGTCCTGTTGATGTCTTCTGCCTAGGAGGTCAGCATGGAATCACAGTAGCATCTGCTACTTGGTGGCTGTGGCTTAGTGAGTTTTTGAAGAAACCCAAATTGCATTTTGTTGAGTTTTAAGGTGGCTTTTCACTGCTTTTCATTTTACAGGAAACCAGTCTGAAACAGCTCCTACTCCATAGCCAAGCCTTCAAAAGTTCAAAAGAACTTTGTAAATAGAAATTAAAGTTATACAAAAACAAACAAACAACAACAACAATAACAAACAGAGGCACCATGACCTCTGGTGTATGGAAATGGCACTTTGGTGGTGGATGATTTGTGTTGACGTATGTTATGGGGATTTGTGAAACTGTACTTCTGAGAAAACATTTGTCTTGCAAAACAGCATATGCATTTAATATATGCAGGATATACATTTAAAAATAACGTATGTTAGCAAATTAGAGTGAAGTAGCTACTAACGTAGATAGATTTATGATTTAAAATTCAACTTGTCAGGATGTGAAAAATTATCCAACACCATTTACATATCTTAAAAAATACAAAGCCATGTTTTATTCTTTCTCCTGACATTCCACTATGATAATGCACTATATGTTTTCCTAAACAACCAGTAGTCAGTATCTTGGGAATTCAGGGGACTATTAAAACCAAATAACTAAGGTGATATTTAATATTTTAATTTTTACAAGGTAGCCTATACATTGTTGTTATAGAATTTTAACTGTAGAAATGTAAACTAATAGTTTCAAGATGAGGATAAGAGATGGATGGAAGAGAGATGAAGTGATCACCAAAGGTGATGTTCTCTACACAACCTTCTTCAATAAAAGTACTTATCTCTAAAACTAATTCTATTACTAGTACTTAGATGTATGGAATGGTTTTTAATGTCTGGTTCTATGCTAAACACTTCACATCTATTATGTCAACTAATCTTCATAATAATCTTACATGGTAAGGGCAATTACCATTTCTGTTTGTCAGGTAAAGAATAAAGTACAAAAAGTCAAAGATATGAATACAGTCATATCCTTAGTGTAATATGGGAATCGTACTGCATTTGATGTCAAGACCTATTAAAATTCCATAGGTGAGGTGGTAAGGCTAGATTTTAGTTGATAAAGTCCATGCTATGTGAAAGAAACAATTATGGTATCAATTTGATGACAATAGAAAAGCATTCTTTATACAAATTTGCGCGCGCGCACACACACACACACACACACAGGCATACTACAAGAGTAGAAGAATAAATAATAGCCCAAAACTGCAATATGAAAGCAAGGACAAATAATTGTGAAAAGTCTATCAAAGTAACCTCATTTAATTGAAAACATTACTTCCTTTCATTAATTCCTTTGATTTCACATTTTTCATACACTGGGATGGAAAAAAGGCAGAGAATACTTCACTGGAAAATGGGCAATGGCAAAAATGAAGCTGAAGCTTAAACCTTAGGACTTTTCAATTGTGGGAGTCTCTAGCAAGTCCTATCATTCCCTGCATATCCAATAACTTATCTGTCTTTTCTTCTATTTTATAGTCTTTTTTATCTTCATTTATTTTTTAATAGAAACAGAGAGAAGTTGAGAGGGAGGGAGTGATAGGGAGAGAGTCAAAGAGACACCTGTAGCCCTGCTTCACCACTTGTGAAGTTTTCCTCCTGCCCGTAGAGACCAGGGGCTTGCACCTGGGTCCTTGTGCACTATAATGTGTGCACTGAACCAGGTATGCCACCACCTGGCCCCTCTATCTTTTCTTCTTAAAGAGGTAAGAAAGAGTATTTCTGGAAACTACAAAGTAATCTAGAAGAACTTAGTATACAGAAGTATATATATATATATATATATTTACTAATATATATATTTATATTATATATATATATTACTAATATATATATTTAAAGGAAGATATATATTAAGTTAATATATACATATATATATTAGTATCAAGATTATTGTGATCCCAGATTAACCTTCTAACATTGAATATTCACTATAGATCAACTTCAATAAAACGTAAAATGTAATCTCTATGAGAGTCGAGTCTTTGGTTTTGTTGCTTTTTTTGTATCTGTTACCACTTCTCTGAGAAAAGTGGCCTACACACATTGGGTGCTTATTAAAATTATTAAAGAATAAATACAATAGAGCCAAAATATTGATAGCCAGACAACCTGAAAGCAGTGAAATCTCCTAACTCATAAAATTCAACAGAAATAAGAAAATGTTAGCATATTCAAACAATGGCTGTCTCATTCAGGAAGAAATTAGTTTATCACACATGCTGAGGAAACAGCAAGTGGTATTTCAATTATTTCCATGAATGATCAAAGTTAGTCTATTTGGAACTAAACTCCAAATAGCCTTCCAAACCAGACCAGTGCAGTCCTGATGGATGTATCCTGCTTGATACCATTTAAAATATATCTGCTCTATTGACTTTCTTTGAACAAATTCAGTGTTTAGTATTTGTAAATTCCAGCATGAGCAGTCATCATACATATGCTATTCTGATCCTATTCATTGTTTTCATAAAGAAACTCTACATGATAAATTTAATAAGGAATTTGCAATTGTTGCATGTTCTTTATGTAGTTTGGTTTTGGAAAGGTAGCTAAGTATCAATGTTTTGAATAATTCCAGTTGGAATGACAATAACATCATTGTAAGTTAAGGAAATGTCATCCTGATTATTTTGTCATGCACCATAGATCGATGTTTTTGTCCTTCAAACACACACACACAGACTTTCAGAGGTATGGCTATGGAGTACTATTCAGAGTTTTTGGGTCTCATGTTGCTTATAAATTTCTCCTTACAAGCAGCCTAAACTCCCACCAACAGACTACTGGCTAAAGTACTCCTGGCTAACGACTGGCTGAAAAAGTTACATATTCCATGGAATATTATTCTGGGATTACAAAAGATGATGCTGTGTCCTTTGGGACAAATGAATGGAACTGAAGGTGATGATGCTTAGCAAAATAAATAAAGAGATGAAAGACAACTACCAGATGATTTCATTCACATGTGGAATCTAGAGATCTGATTTACATGAACTTGACAAAAAAAAAATCCAAACAAAACAGAAGTAAGCAAACTGTAAGACTTGTGAGAACTATGGTGGTTATCACTGGGAGGTGGAAAGGTGGAGATAGGGGACTTGGGTGGATGGTCTGGTGTGAAACTTTCCGTTATAATTTTATAATCTTGTAACAAACTATTAATAACAAAAATTATTTATATAAACACACACATATATACACAACCTAAATGGCCTTTTCCTGATAGATTTCCTTACTGCACGTCAAGTTTTGATGTGAAAAATGAAAAGGGACTTGCTATATAAAGAACAAATAGAAGGTTTAAGGCTAGTTAGTAGAAAATTTTAAATTGTAAAAATAAATTTCTTTCATAAGTATTCAAAATCTGTGCTTTATTTTATTGGAATAGGCAAATTTTGATGATACAAAAAGTGGAAAGCAATGAGGAACTTCTTGTGATGCTTAAGGAGCTGAAGGAGACTCATCACAGCAATATAACCCTCCCCAAATCAAATGTGAATTAGAGAATGAATCTGAGAAACAAAAAAAAGCAAGGACCAATGCAATTCAATTTCCAACCTGTTTCCATAATATTATCTTTTCTGCAATAATATCCTTTCTATAATTCTTTAAATACAGTTCATAAGTGCTCATTTCTATTAAGATTTATACTGTAGCACTTATTCTATCTAGCAGTTAGTACTCTCCCTTCTTCAAACTGCCTGCTATTCTTTCTGTATTGTTATGGAGATCATAGTTTTGTGGTCTACTCAGTAGAGTAGTTGGGTACATTCATTTATGCTAATGTATCAACGACTACTAAAGACTAGAGTCATCCTCTTTCCCTAGAGCAACTACATTAATATTTTCTAGCAGCACAAGAGTGACTCTATTAGAGTATGTTTTAAACATTAAATAAGTCATGTCAGTGTGAGTCAAGCACACTATTTCTTGAAATTCTTTATCTTAGGAACTTTGTATTCCACCAGCAATATTGGAAAATATATGATTAATCTAATGTTTTGCCCTGCACTGATCTAATCATGTTGATGTTTTTAGTATCCATGCCTCACAGAGAAGTAAACACCAGGGCAGTGACTTGTCCACAAATGACCTATCTTTAGTGTTGAAGTACTCTGCAATGTTTGTGAGGCCCTTGTTTTTTCAAGCTTCCCAAATCATTCAAGAATGAATATAACTTTGTGACATTTAATTCTTTTACTGTAGAGCCTGTTGCAGGTCTTCCCAGTACCTCAGGAAGAACATAAATCTTTCAGATGAGTATATTATACAGTATTCATTGTTCATAAGTGAAATTGGAAGTCTAAAATTCTAAAAGAGAAATAGATTCATAGTTGAGTCAGCTACAAGAACAGGTGTTCCCTGAAAGTAGTGCAAGATGGTCACATGAATTCTGGGCACTTGAGAACTGAATAAACATCCACAGGAAGATTAAGAAAGCAGCAACTGATTCTTAAGCTGTTAAAACTTTTGTCTTAACAGCCCCCCACATCCCATCAATACTGGATGAATCTCTATAGATGTTCATTTTAATAAAGTTGTGTCAGTACTTACACAAAGATTTCAAGTGATCCTAGTGCAGTAACAAAAATAAATTAAAAGAACACTTGAAATCTAGATAGAAAGATATGATCAATTCTAAAAATCAAAAACAAAACAAAAAAAACTAGGCAGAAAAATTAATGAGGAGTGAATGTACACCTCTTTAGGGACATTATGCCTTATGCAATACCCCTAATGTCATGGCTGCCAATCGATATGTGTTGGTAAATTAGTATTGAGTGGAGAAGAAGAAACAAAGGAAATAAAGAATCACTGACATTAACATCAGGTTTTCATTAGTCAAAGAAATATGTTTTTGGTTAACCATTTCCACGTAAGTAATAGTTAATAATATAAATAGGGATTTGTATTAAAGTACACTAGCACAACTTTGATAATTGGATCCAAACTTTCAGTTATGTACATATTTGAAATAAAATAGTTCTATGATGAATACAAGGGGAAATGTGTAACCATGAAAAGTCTTTAGCTATTTGAGAGAAAAAGAAAGCTGTTGTGGTCTAGGAGATAACAAAGTTGATAAAGCACTGGACCCTCAAGCATGAGATCCTGAGTTCAATTCTTGGCAGCACATGTACCAGAGTGATGTCTGGTTCTTTATCTCTCTTCTCCTATCTCACTAATATGTATCTGTTATTAATAAAATTAATTAAAAAATTTTAAAAGCTGTTAAAAAACTACTGAGTTTGACAAATAGGTCTGAACAGGGGTTGAAAAATATACTTTTCTTATATAAATTGTGAAATGAGAACATTTGATATATATATATATATATATATATATACTTTTAAAATTTGTCTGATTTTCAAAAGAAAATTATATGAATTTCCTCTTGAGAAATTATCACATTAGTCAGAGTTATAACTACAAAGTTGAGCAAATAAAACAAATTATTTGGGATTTTCACAAACCTTAAGCAAGATAACAACTAAAAAAAACTGTTAATATTAACATTAGAAATGTCAAAAAGTCAAGTGATAAGAAAATTGGGTTGAAAGTAATAAAGTGCTCAAAGACTGCATTTTCAAACCTCTTCCATTAAAGCAATTTTATTTATTTATAGGCAGGTGAAGGTATGACTTCGAATATCTGTTAGTACATGCTGTCCAGTTTAATCTCAAAGGATGAATGTATCTCAAGGTAATCTAATGGAATAAACACTATTTCTTTCCATTCTTTTCTCCGGAAGAAGTCATTTACGAACATGAGCATTGGCAGGTCGATCCATACTCTCAGCCTGCCTCTCTCTTACCTAGTGGGGCAGAGTTCTGGGGAATCAGAGCTCTAGGACACATTGATGGATTTGTATGTCCAGGAAAGTCTGGTTGGCATCATGCTAGCATCTGGAACCTGGTGGCTGACAAGAGAGTTAACATATAAAGCCAAACAAGTTGTTGACTAATCATGAACCTAAAGACTGAAGTAGTGCAGATGAAGAGTTAGGGGGTCTCCCTTTTATAGATAGCTAGAAGGCATATTTTAGTTATATTCCAAAGGGCCTGTGGCTATACTATTTTTTTTCCCCTGAGCCTGACATCTGATATGCAGTTGGATCCAAGTTATTGTCTGGGGAGATGATGTCATGGCTGGAAAAAGGACCAGAAAGCTGGATCAGGGAAGAGAGTAGCTCCCAAATATGAGGAAGTTATATAAATATTGTTGACTGTAAACCCCATCGATTTGATCTCATCTTGGGCCCATATTCATCTTAGGAGCCTATGTGACCTCTGTATCTCTGTAGATATGAGCTCACATTCTGTGGTCATAAGTAGGAACGTTCCAAGCTGCCCCAATATCAGGACCTATCTTCCTCAGGCGCAGCATAGAGTATGTTGTCCAGCCTCCGTTCGGAGGATGGAACATTCTCTACCATTGTTGATCCAAGTTGAGGCCAAGGTCCTATGGGGGCCCACAAAGTAGTCTATTTTGTTGTTCTTGATAGAGATGACTGGTATCAATGGAGAGAGGGATTTAATTGAGGTCTAGGCCCATCATGTCTGTTTGGGAATCTCAGGACTCCACTAATAGGAATATTTGTAATTTTATACATGATGCACTATATACTAAATATTCCAAAACTAAAAGTTATCATAACTTTTCTCCAGAGATATACTCTCTTCTGTAACTCATAGTGGGTGATGCAAAGTTACCAATATTTCTAAAAATCAGCTTATTTAGAAATTTTCAAGTAAGGACTGCAAAAGCTGAATAAGGGCAAGAGACTGGCATACTTTAATAATGACTCTTTAGTCACTCACTATCAGGCCACCCCATCACCTGAGGCCCTAGTCGGGGGAGTCCTAAAATTCCCAAACAGACATGATGGGCCAAAACCTCAATTAAATCCCTCTCTCCATTATTATGGTCATCTCTATCAAGAACAACACAATAGACCCCTTTGTGGGCCCCCATAGGACCTTGCTCTCAACATGGATCAACAATGGTCGAGAATGTTCCATCCTCCGAAGGGAGGATGGACAACATACTCTATCTTCCACCCTAGCAAGATGGGCCCTGAAATTGGGGCATATTGGAACGTTCCTACTCATGTCCCCAGAATTTGAGCTCAGATCTACAGGCATGCAGAGGTCACATAGGCTCCTAAGCTGAATATGGTCCCCAGAGCAGATCAAATCGAAGAGGTTTACAGTCAACAATATTTATACACCTTTCCATATTTGGGAGCTACTCTCTTCCCTGGTCCAGATTTCTGGTCCTTTTTCCAGCCATAGCATCATCTCCCCAGACAATAACTTGGATCCACCTGCATATCAAATGTCAGGCTCAGAAAAAAAAAAAGAAAGAGTAAAAAACTAGTATAGTCATGGGCTCTTTGGAATGTGACTAAAATAGGACTACCAACTCTCCACAAAATGGAACATAGGTCCAAAAAGGATGACAGAGGACCTAGTGGGGGTTGTATTAGTATATGGAAAACTGGGAAATGTTATGCATGTACAAACTATTGTATTTACTGTCTAATGTAAAACATTAATTCCCCAATAAAGAAATTACAAAAAAATGTAGACCCCTCAACTTTTCATATGAACTATTCCAGCCTTTAGGTTGATGATTAGTCAACAATTTGTTTGGCTCTATATGTTAACTTTTTTTTCAGCCACCAGGTTCCAGATGCTAACATGATGCCAACTGGACTTCCCTGGACAGACAACCCCACCAATGTGTCCTGGAGCTCTGCTTCCCCAGAACCCTACCCCACTAGGGAAAGAGAGAGACAGACTGGGAGTATGGATCAACCTGCCAATGCCCATGTTCAGCAGGGAAGCAATTACAGAAGCCAGACATCCCACCTTTTGTACCCCATAATGACCCTGTGTTCATACTCCCAGAGGGAAAAAGAATAGGAAAGTTATCACAGGAGGGGATGGTATATGGAGTTCTGGTGGTGGAAATTGTGTGTAGTTGTACCCTCCTTATCCTTTGTTTTTTGCCAGTGTTTCCTTTTTGTAAATAAAAATTTTAAAAAAATAAAAAAGAAAGAAAACAGGTTCAGAAGGTTATCAAACAAGGGTTGTAGCTAATAGCTTTGAAGAAAAAAAGTTCTCCTTGATTAAGAATTTCCTGATCAAAGATATTCTAGTTGTGTGTACTTAAAATCTTACTAATACAGTTCAACTGATTAAAAATCTCTGGCTGAATTATGAAATATCTATAAATAAGCTCATTTCATTCATTTAGTAATAATAGTTAAGTAACTGTCCCAGGGGTATTCAGAGGGATATTAGAATGATATTTTATAGTGGTCTGGGAGGTGGCGCAGTGGATAAAGCATTGGATTCTCAAACATGAGGTCCAGAGTTCAATCACTGGCAGCACAGGTACCAGAGTGATAGAATGATATCTTATATACACAGTAGGATTTGAATTAAAACTTCTTGAGGAGCAAAGTAGGTGAAGAATTAAAATATACAGTCTATATGGGGCAAAGAGTATGTGAGACTGAGTACAGACGACATCTTCAGGAAGCCATTAGTGAATCTAGACTTCTTATTAGGAGATGGAGTTAAATCATCGGGCTAGAAGAAGGTGGGGGGGGGCGGGGGGGAATTCTAGCCTACTTCCTTTGGTAGAAAGAAGGGATGAAAAGAGGTCAAGAGAATTAGTAGAATCCAGGTCTCAGACATCTACTTTTCCCATTTCACTAAGACATATATGCATATATCTCTATCTCTATCTCTATCTCTCTCTCTGTGTGCATCACTATCGGGACCTCCACAAGGGAGAAGGAAGCAGGACAATTTGAGAAATATAAAGAAACTTCATGCACATTTTGTACAGTATTCAAAACAAGTCTATTCCCCTTCACACAAAATACAGGAGAACAGAACGTTGATTTTGCTGCTGTATTGAGCAAAAGTCATCAATTTGGGACAAATTCAAAAGGAACTGAGTCCAGGCAAGCAGATAGCCATGAGGGCTCAGAAACTGTGCCTACCTTTCTCATAAAATAATATGCAGCTGTTTTCAATGTCAGTGTGTTTCTGAATAAAAAAATAATTTGACAAATTTCATTTGGAGTATTTTGACTGATACTTTAGTATCAAACTTATTGACTGAATATGATACAATTTTAAAGACTATTTTGCCTGCTTTAGGAAAAAAAAATGTGTTCCAAGTACAATCAGGGTTCCTGTAGTATATAGGAGAGAAAGAAAGCTGGTCTGGATGAATGAACTATGAGTGGATTTCTAGCTATCACAATATTTTGATATTTTGTGTTTCAAAATATTTGAAATATTTCCTCACCGGGACATAATGATAGAGAGTAAAATGTATCTGTGCTAAAGCCCTTTCCATATACACATCATGTCCAATTCTGAGGGAAGAACTTCAGAGATTAGTGAAGTGAGCAGATGACCAAATAGTATCCAATCACATCTTTTAAAATTACCCAGAGTATTGATGTGAATGCAGCTGTATGTTAAATCAGGTAATTACTCCAATCGCCTTTCGTTAGGAAGATAGTAGGATGGAAAATATGAAAGCGAGCAAGAGATGGGAGGAGCAGGGGACAAATGGTTCTTCAAACTTCCATTGTGGCAGCTTACATTTTATATATCCATGTGTATTGTCTACTGAATCATAGAGGACAACATATATTCCTTATGCTCCATAGATGTCAACAACATTTGGGGGAGTGGATTAACAGTTTACAGTCAACAGTAAAATACAGTAGTTGGCACATGTGTAGCCTTTCTCAGTTTTCCACATAAAACTCCAACCCTCCTCCTTTGCCATTATGTTCCAGGACCTGAACACTCTCCCCAGCCCAGAGTCCTTTACTTTGGTTCAATACAACAATCAGCACTTTTTTAAAGCCACTCATTTAGAAAGTTATTTGAGGCAAAAAGAAAAATCAAGCTTTTACTCACCTATAGTGGGATCATGATAATCAGGGAACTGATGACTGATAAACTGCATGGTCATTGCTGAAAAGAAAAAAGAAAATCAACTTAATATAAATTTACAAATTTACAAATTTATTGATGTTACTTACCAACATAACTCTTAAGTATGTTATTTATTTTAACTGGAAACCAAATTTTCTGAAGTTTGCTATTACAGTTTTTATACAGAAAGTAGTTAAAATTTGTCATATTAAACAATGTATTATAAGAGGACTGTTTGCTTATTTTTATTTAAAAAAAATGCCCACCACCAGTCACTAGTCCCTTTCCATTCTTTATTCCATCTACCATCCTTTGCATGTCTTTTAATAGATCTTACTAAGTAGAATTCTACAAGTAAGTGATTCCAATATACTATATGAGGCAAGATATAATGCTAAGAAAAAGTTCTAGAAGGAAGATTATATCCAGAAGGAAAATTAGTGCAATATATGACTTTGGAGTAAATATGATCATACTTGAGTCTAACTAAATAAAAATCACATTTAAATAAAATTAGGAAGCTCTTAATAGAATGGAAGTGTAAGTTAGCCACAAGATCATAAAATTTTCTCAGTTCTGACTACTGATGATTAACCATGTGGCCTCTTAAACATGTGTCCTATGTGCTATTGCTAAAATATCTCTTTCATTTGCTCTGATAAAGTAGTTGATGGGGGTAAAGGGGGAGCAGGCAGTAGTGCACTCAGCTAAGAGTGCATATCATGGACTGCATGGATTAAAGTTAGAGCCCTCATTCCCCATCTGTAGGGGGTCAGATTCATGAGCAGTGAAGTAGATCTGCAGGTGTCTCACTTTCTCTACCTCTCTATCTCCCCGTTCTCTCTTAATTTCTCTCTGTCCTAATAAAAATTAGAAAGAAAAAAAAGTAGGGGGAATGGTGGCCAGGAGCAGTGGATTTGTAGTGCTGGCACCAAGCCCCAGCGATAACCCTGACTACAAATAAAAATAAGCAAATAGATACTTTTAAAAAAAAAAAAAAAGTAGTTGATACAGGTGGGAAGGATATGTCAATGTCAGTGTTTCTTTTCCTCTGGAACTTAGCATAACTTCTTCAAAATAAGATATATATTAGTTATGAAGTTATGTGGTTAAACAAGCTTTTATCTTTACCTATTTCAATTGAAATTAGTCACTTCTATTTTGTCTAATCATCTACATATTAGTATTTCATTAGTTTTCTTGTTGATATTTCTAAAAATGTTCCAGATTATTTTCAAATCTACTGATTATTAAATAGTTGCAATTTTATTTATTATAAAATATCCTCATATGAATGTTCATTAATAGGAGACAAAGGAAACTCTGGAATAAAACAACAAAACTTGAGAAAAATTTGTGTGTGTGTGTGTGTGTGTGTGTGTGTGTGTGTGTGTGTGTGTATTTATTCAGACTCCTAGAAGTTCTCATCTCAGCTGGGCTTTGATATTGGTTGCTGCCTCAATGAGTCTGTCTGTATAGCCCAGTTGTCACAAGAATACTGCTCAAACCACTTAAGTACATTTCTCTAGACCTTTGAGAGCTATCATCCTCTATATCAGATTCAATTTCTTACTAATAGTTCTGATTCTTATATTTTTCACCACTACTTTCCCTTGAGTGAAACCTATACAGTCTGCTTAGCAATAATCCTGTGACCCAAGCCTCCATGATTCCTCTTGATATTTCCACCAAGGCCTCCTTCACAACTACAAATTTCCATAATTCATCATATTTAGGACTGGCTGTATTATATAATGAGGTCCTTTTCCCCCCCATAGCAGTGGTTTTAGGAAAAATGATATTTTTACCATTTTCTTATCTCACAGTATGCATATGTTTCAGCACATGTTCAGAGTATGGACACTCCAGCTAGGGTAAACACATACACTACACTAGTTTAACCCTACTGTACTAAGTGAAACCGCACCCATGATGGAGAATTTCTGTCTATGTTTTAACAGTGTTTGTCTCTTGTCTTTGCCTTCACAGGGAGTGTTAATTTGAAAATATGACTCAATTTGATAGTTATGTGTGAATTATGAAGTGCAAATCAACACTTCTTACAGGTAGCCTTAGCAGTTAGAAGATTTCAGGTGAATAAATCCAAAGCTATGTGTGTATTAAGTAAATATCAAGGAGAAATTGGAAAATGTTTTTCCTGAGTTTTAAACAGCTGTACCCTCTGTCTCTTGAGTCTCTGGATGTTTATACTCTCAAAGGAGAGTACAGAGACAAAGGCTTCAAAGCTAACAATTGACTTGGCAGGTTAATTAACTTTCCAAGATTTCTCAAACTCATTAAAATTAGAACTAAAATTAGAATATCCCCCATTCACTCTAATCCACTCAAACAAGGCAGAGCTATAAGTCTATTTACTCATGTAATTAAGAGTCTCATAACACATATAATGATCACCCTTTAGGCTTAAAATCTTGAAGATGCCATTAGGCTCTTTCCCTTGCATATCCTCTACCCAGTCACCATGAATCATTTTTTTGTTATTTTTAAGATGTATGTATTTATTACATAACAGAAAGAAAGGAAAGAGAGTATGAAGAGAGAGAGAGAGAGAGAGAGAGAGAGAGAGTGAAGATTGTTAATAGGGAGAGAGAGGTTGTAAAACTTTGGCATGTGATAGTGTCCAAAATTGAATCTGTGGCTTTTAAGATATAAGGCTTACAAATTCTGTTCTCTGATAGGCTGAACTAACTCCCTGATCATCACCATACATTCTCAGTTTACCTCCATAATTACTTTCAAATATTTCAATTTCTTTGACATTTCTCTAGCTCAGAATCATATATTTATTTTTCAGATCTCTATCAATAGGTCTCTACTTTCTCCATAGCATTTTTATTTCTCTTCGAATACTTCTAAAAACTTTGACTATGTACAAGATCATATTGTTTTTTAGTATGTCAGCAAACAGTAGAGTAAGACAGGGAGGGGCCTGGTGGTAGTGCACCTGGTAGAATGCACACTTTACTATGTAGGCGATCAAGATTCAAGTCTCCAGTCTCCACCTGCTTTTAAAGAACTTCATAAGCAGCAAAGCAGTGCTACAGTTCTCTCTCTCTTCCTAGGTCTGTCTGTCTGTCTGTCTGTCTTTCTCTATCTATCTATCTATCTTCCTTATCAATGTCTCTCAGTCTTAACAAATGAAACAAGAAAGGGGGGCAGAAGCATTCATTGTGTAGGCACTGAGCTGCAGCAATAATCCTGGTGGAAATGGGGGGAAAAAACTAGAGTAAGATAATTTTAACATATTACCTGCTATCCAATAACATGCTAACATGTTGTTGTCATGCTAAAATATGCTTTCCAGTGCTCATCATATCTTCTTAGTTACAACTTATACCTAAAGAGCAACTCTGAATTCTCAGATTAATAGAATTATTTTCTATCTATGAGTATAATATCCTTCTCCTTTTCCTCCCTTTTGTTGTCATATTGAATGTAGTTTCCTTGGTCAAACTTTAAGGAAGTTCCTTTGAATGCTTGTCCAAATTATAAAGTTTTCTGCTTCTATATTCACCTCTGATGGTTAAGTTCAAGCAAGAATTCCCTACACTACTTAATTTGATTATCCTGTTATTAGATCAAATATCTTATTTCACCATTCCTCAAGTCTACCTTCAGCTCAAATCCTGCCAAGTGTTTGTTTAACCAGACCCTCCTTGCCCTAGATGTTTACTTTCAATAATTTTCCATCCACTGACCCCCAACTCATCTTCTTGACTATAGAGTTTCACTTGTTCTTGTTGTAGTGGGAATTCTGCTCAATTCTATTTCAACAGTTTATGAGCATCAACAAGAACTAGCACATTTTAGCTATGTACTCGTTTATGGTTCCCCTTCATAATGCTAATGATAAATCACATTTCCACTTAAATGTCATTCCAGTAAATCACCATGGAAGCTGGGAAACAACATTCAAATACACTGTGTATAATGACCCACTAAGTGATTTACCAGAGATTTACAAAAACAAAAAATAAAAATAAATTGAAGGATGAAGAAACTTGGAACAAATGGAAGGGAAATTATTTTCAAATCGGGTAGATGTGTTTGATATTATGTTTGAGAATCACAAACTAAAGATGATGTTAGAAATGAACACTGCAGTCAAGGATTTACTTGTTGCACTTAACAGAACACCTAGCATATATTTAGATAAAGATGCCTGTGTGATAATGAAAGCTGCTACTTACTGTATAATTGAAAGAGCCCTTCAAGTCTCCAATCCTCTGATCCCCCACCGAGACACAGAGAAAGCAAGCTGAGTTCTGTTCCAGAACCGTACAAGATTATTTTAGAAATATTGATCTGCAAAAGTTTCTTTTCTAAGTCTTAAAGTGGATGTCTATGTGATATTCTAAGAGTTTTTTCCTTGTTTGGAGTTGGGATGTGAAACAATTTCTGGAAATCTCTTCTCAATACCTGCTGATTTCAGTATTGGAGATTAAAAAGTAGCTTCAATATTGGGTAGGAGACAAAATTGTGCACACTTTGTGATGCACAGTTTTACACTTTCAAAAATTTGGCATTCTATTTTCCTTTACCAGTGAACCATTCTGTAAGGAATTGAAACATCACTATTCTTTCCCTCTTTTCAGCAATTTCAAATGTAATAAATTTAGAATACTTCACTCTATCAGTTTTTACTAATCTAATAGAAATGAAAGTCTCTCCCTTCCTCCCAAAACACGAGTTCATTCATGTGCAATAGATAGAAATAGACATGTATGCCAGAGTGATGCCCTGCTTCTTGAAAGAAAGAAAAGAAGAGAGACAGACAGACAGACAGACAGACAGAGAGAGAGAGAGAGAGAGAGAGAGAGAGAGACCTTTAACAAAACCCATAGTCTAAGAGTCACTGCACCTTGCTTCCTTTATGTGATGCTCCTTCCCTTGGAACTCCTCTCTCTCTGGAGGTGGCAACATACTGTCTCTCACCTTTCCCTTAAAATATCTGTGTTAAAAGCATAGTGATATGGTGGTACAAAAAAAGCACAAATCCTTAACTACTTTAAATATGTTTAAAGTACTACACTGGAATGAAAAATGATAAATGGAAGCAATATTTGACAACGCTCAACCCCTGTACTTCTTACCTCTCTTTCACTCTCCTACCAGATGAATGTCTCTCCCTCCAATACCACTGTAATATACATTCTGATTACCTTAATGTATGTTCTTTTGTATAAACATAACAACACGGGGAAGGGGAGTAAAGCCAGGTTTCTGTATTGTTTCTCCTAACACACGTCCTCAATATTGAGAGAGAAGTAGGGAGTGACAGTCCCCAAGTACACACACTTAACCTACAAAGTCCCATATGTGCCAGGAAAGTCTTTCTTAGAAAGAAAGTATTTATGAACAATAAGCTGAGAGGATCTAAGGACTCCCAAACTCAAATCTGTCTCCAAGGAATTACTACATTTAGATGGTGTGTTTTTTACTATTGCAACCGAAGTCCTCCTTTGAAAGGCCACCTCTGAAATTGCTTACACTGAGTGGAAGGTGTTTAGCGGATCAAGCTGACAGGATACACCTGACAAGAATCATCACTGTGTACTTAGTTTACTTTGAAAAGCACAGCAAGTTAGGACTAGAAATAAATTTCACAAATAGTGTCCTAGAACTTACCTTGACTTTGAGTCTGCTATTCTGGGAAAGATTATGAAGAGACATTTTTGACAGATCCAAAGAGAAACTATCTCACAATGAAGACAGAATTTCCCATTCACTTTAGAAAGTCTGCTAAACTGGCAAGTTCAGAACATTTTTCAGGAGTTTCCAGAATTTTCAGAGTTTTTTTTTTTTTTGAGTGATGATATTTTCTCCCCATTTTTTATTATTACAAAAAAAATCCTTTAAAATGTACTGTTTTATAAAAAGGTCAGAAGTAATTTGAGATCCAGACTTAGTTGTGGACTTCTAGTAGCACAACTTCATGTCTGTGACATTTAACTCTATATATTCTTGAGTCACCAAACAGCAACTATTTACACAGCACACTCAAGAGCTGACCCTGTACTGGGGAAATAATCTGGCTTTTTACTCAGGTGGTGCTGCAGCCCTCAGGCTTAGGAGAGCCTGTCAGTGCATGATCCATATTCAGTTTTTCTTCTCATGAAAATATAAATTATTGGGTGGAGGTCTTGGGATCTAGTGTGGGGGTGGGGGGAAGGGGAAGGTTTTGGCGGAGGGTGAGGTGTATTGACAACTACTTGAGGGAGGTGTGGAACTGTATCCCACCATTTTCTCAGTAAAGTTACTTTAAAAAAGATAATGAAGTAGATAGTATAGTGGTTATGCAAAGAAACTCTCATGCCTGAGGCTCCTATAACCCAGGTTCAGTGCGTGCTGCGACACACACACACACACACACACACACCACTATATGCCAGAATTGGGCAGAAAAATCTGGGGTAGGGATTAGGGGTAGAGAGTTTATTGAAATCCGTAAATGATTCATTTAATGTCAGTTTGTCTTTCACTAACTTTATGCAGTGTGCATATATAAAGATATTTTTAAAAATCATTAAAAATGAGTAATTCACTGTAATTTTAATCCATTTTAGGAATGAATAAATATGTTTGATAGACTTAAATAGTCCTTTTTTAGCTTTAATTTGTTACAATTAGTTGTTTATCCTAGTTATCAAACAGTACTATTTTTTTCCTTGGAGAAAAGGACGTTTACTTAATATCGAGCATCACATGCCATCAGGGAGTGCTTAATGAATTTTATATCAAAGTTACTTTTCCTTTACTAGTAGCCATACCATTAACATATGTTATGCAAATGAAATGCTGTCCTGGACTTTATAAAATATTCATTAAATACATACGATAAATAATGGGCAATTGTATCTTACATGTTCTCATTCAAGTAGTGGTGAGAGATTAAATACCATCATTTGTGAAAGCAAGCCCATCTTGACTGGACACCTCTTTATGTATGTATTCTTTATTTAAATTTCCATTTTACTATTCAGATATTCAAATAATTTACTATTTCATTTTAAAAGTTAAATTTAAATCAACTGCTTCTTGCTTTGCATAATTCAATATTAAACCATCAAATTTACTTCTATGAAAAAATCTGACAAGATTATATATCCTCCTTCTTGGAATGTCAGCAGTATTTGGCCAGAGGCAAAGACTGTCAGTCATAAAAAAAAGAAATTATAGAAAGAAAGGAATAATTTTCTACAAATATTTTAAAGATTAAAATACTGAGTAAGATCACACTACTTAATTATGACTCTACTCACCTTCACCTCTGATCCAAGGAGTTTGATTATTGGTGGGAAGTACTAAAATGAATCACCTTGGAGAGTGGGGCAGCTGGGTAAGCGCATTCATTACTATGCACAGGGACCCAGGTTCAATCCCCTGATCCCCACCTGAATGGGGACAGCTTCATGAGCGGTGAAGGAGGGCTGTATGTGTCTCTCTCCCTCACTATCTCCACCTTCTCTCTTAAATTCTCTCTGTCTCTAACCAATAATAAATAAACATAAATAAAATAAGACAGTAGTTATAAAAGAAAGAGATAAAGGAAGACGTATCATGGAGCTAGCTTGATGTTCTTTCAATGGAGTGTGGAAGATGAGATGGGAATATTCAGCTCTGTTACCATCTTGGCTTCTTGTGGGGTCTTGAAGAAAGTACTAAATTTTTTGTGCCTGAAAAATGTCAAATGAATGGAAGACAATTTTTTTCATCAACACCATTCCAAATTTAACAATACATACATATATATATATATATATATATATATATATATATATATATATATATATGTTTAGAGAGAGAGAGAAAGAGAACAAGAAGGTAAGAATGTCCATACAGTTTTTTAAAGAATTACAGAAGGTCAAGCAGTGGGACACTTGGTAGAGCACAGACATTATCACTGTCAAGAACCCAGGTTCAGCCCTGGTCACCATAAACAGTGTAGCAGGGATGCAAGTGTCCCCCCTCCCCGTGTCTCTATCTTGATCTCCCTTATATTTATCTGTCCTATCAAAAACAAAAACAAAAAGGATTAAACAAAAGAACTACCCACCTCCAGGTGGGGGGAGTCTCAGGAGTGGTGAAATAGGGACACAGGTGTCTCTCTGTCTCTCTCCCTCTCTGTCTCCTCCTTCCCTTTTGATTTCTTTCTGTATCTACCCAATAATAAATAAAAAATACTTTAAAAATAAACAAAATAATTATGATTTTACATCTCTTATTTCACACTAGATGCATTATGAGAGATAAAACATTTTTATTTGAAACTTGAATTAAAGTAGCATGGAAATCATATCATTTAAGGATATGTAAATTTAGGGAGAAAATATTTAGACAATCTAAAAATGTACAGCTAAGGTACCTCAGCTTTCAGTATTCTCTTATAGTGAAATTTAACAAAAAAATATTTTAAGACGTGATCGTTATTAAGGTTGTAGAGTTAACAAGGGCCCAAATTGATTGGATCATAGCTTTCTGAAAGCCAGACACTTTTATCTCACTATGACAATTGCATCTCATTCATTCCCCTCTTCATTGAAAACGTATGTTCTCCTATGAGTAGATCATAGATATTGCTGAATAATAGCATGGGCATACCAGAAATAATTGATTTTCATTAGTATATTACTTATTAAATCTAAAATTATCTCTTTGCTTATAGTAAAACTTGTGGAAAATCACTGGTAGTTATTTTATATTTTTCATCAGTATTCTCATTTACAGATAATTTTGAAAATGTACCAAGTCAGAGCTAAAATGAGTCTGGTGGGACAGAGCAAGGCAGTACAAAGAACTTACACATGAGAAATCCAAGGTTTAATACCCAGCACCTTCAATAGCCAGAGATGTGCAGTACTCTCGAAAACAATACTTGGTACCTTCTAAGTCAAAAGCATGACTCAATCTATTTATTGTGAGTTTTACATTAGTTTAGTGTTAGTTTAGTTTAGCTTGGCTTAGATTGTGCTGCATCCTGCATGAATAAAGAGATACTGCCTACAGCTCAACCATGAGTCCCGGGTTGTCTGTTTCTGCCAGCAAAGCCAGCCCGACATAATGGCGCCCTGAAACAGGGACCGGTACCGACATGGGACCTAACCCGCCCATCCCCCAGATAAATAAACTTGGCAACCCATCCGCCATGGGTTGCCTTTCTACTTATGAAGAGGTTTGCAAAGCCTCTACTGTTTCATCATGAGATAGTTACTTTGTCTCTGGAACATTTTGCTTTGGGCCACACTTTGGTTCCCTGACCAGGAACTTTGGTTTCTTATGACCCTAATCATAGAGCTTGGGAGATGCATGGAGATTTCTCCTTGGACTTTCTGGATTCCCTCTCCCATGTTTCCCGAGGAGAAGGACTGCACTTTGCTCCGGGCCACAATTTGGTTCCTTATGACCGTTGTAGAGCTTGGGATATGCACAGAAATTCCCCCTGGGACTTTCTGGACATCTTCTCACATGTTTCCTGCTGAGAAGGACTACTCTAATTTGAGGAGCATTCTCCAGTACCCTGGAAGTCCCCAAGAATGGAGACACGTGGTTAGTTCTACTATCCCGATTGGATTCTTTTTTCAATGGGTGCCTGAAGCAATCCAGCAGGAACAGTCAGAAGCACCCTAAATGGAATTTCGAGTAGCTTTTTGGACTAGGACGCCCTCTGGGGACTCATGATGCTACATGGTGAGATCTGGATAATCTGGTTCAAGTTGCGTTTCATAAGGGAGTGATTTGAATGACTGAATTTTTGTATGACATTGACAAAAAAAAAATGCTGGATGCAGCCATGATTTATAGAGACACCCAGAAAGAATCCAAAAAATTGTTTTTTCCTCCTTGATTTCTTTTTTCACATCTTGGCATAAATCTATAATGTTTAATCCTGAAAACTATATGAGTTATGGATGGGGCAGACAGTGCAATGATTATGTTAATATTTTTCATGCCTGAGGCTTCTAACCATGGTTCTTCTGTTTACCTTTCCACATTTTATTGAGTTTAAACTGTTTAAACAACCTTAAAATCATACTAGAAAGGACTTCCACTTATAATGGAGTTATCAATTATAGTAAACTTCTAATCACTACAAGTTTTGTTTGAAAAGTAAGTGAATTCCAGCTGTCAAGTCTTCACATGAAAAAGCATCTACTCAAATAGAATTCCTGGAAATCCATTTGGACCCCTGTTCTCTGAAATTGCCCACAAGATGGAATGACTACAACACACCCCCAGAAACCAATGATGTGACCTGGTACGACCTGAAGAAACAGATTCACAGACTCCAAAGCTCACTCTCTACAGAAAAGCAGAATTCTGGTGGCTGACATTCCCCATCAAGACAGATGTGCGTTTCATCCCCTGGCATTTTCTTCCATGGTCATCTACTTTGGACTGACTCCTCCATCGGACTTACTGGTACAACTCTTGGAAACTTTATGTAGCTTTACAGCAGCTTCCCTTTACGCTGCTGAGTTTCTCAAAGACTGACTGCAGCCAGCTGCCTTGGGACTTTATAGGCTATGTCCCCTCGCCTGCAGGCTCTTTCCCCAGAGATAGAAACCCCCCCTCCTTACTAGATCATGCCCACAGAGGCAGGAAACGCCCTTTGAGGCAAGAGATGCCCACAGAGGCATGAAGTGCCCCCAGAGGCAACAGATGCCCCTAGAGGCAAAACATGCCCTTTCACCTGCTAGACCTTACCCTTTGAGGTAGGAAACTCTCCCCTTGGCATCACACTGGTTCTTGCTGCTCTCCTATTTTGTTCCTCCGTGTTGTATGACATGTTGTATTGGTTCTTCTGAAAACAACTTTATGATATAGGTTTCTATTCACCCCACACTCCTGATACTATGGCCACTAGTTAAAAATAAAGGGGGAGGGATTCGGGCTGTAGTGCAGCGGGTTAAGCACAGGTGGCGCAAAGCACAAGGACCGGCATAAGGATCCCGGTTCGAACCCCAGCTCCCCACCTGCAGGGGAGTCACTTCACAGGCGGTGAAGCAGGTCTGCAGGTGTCTATCTTTCTCTCCTCCTCTCTGTCTTCCCCTCCTCTCCATTTCTCTCTGTCGTATCCAACAATGACAACAACAATAATAACTACAACAATAAAACAACAAGGGCAACAAAAGGGAATAAATAAATAAAATAAATATAAAAAAAATTAAAAAAATAAATAAATAAAGGGGGAATTGTTGGTATGCTTCTAATTCTGCTTCTAAAAACCCCTTCTGTTTCATTGGTTTAATATCCCCTGCTTAGCACTGTATTCTATTTACATAACCACTGTATTCTATTTACATAACCACTGCAGGGCATTGGTTTAATTCCCACTCATTCATGATGTGTTTTTGCTCCACCCCCTCTCATAGTACACCCTGATTTTCACCAGTCACTTTTCTCTCCACCCTCTCTACATCACATCCTGTTTACACCCTACTTGGCAAGTATATATAAAGACAGCATTGTGAGTTTTATGTTAGTTAGTTTAGTGTTAGTTTAGTTTAGCTCGGCTTAGATTGTGCTGCATCCTGCATGAAGAGATACTGCCTACAGCTCAACCATGAGTCCCGGGTCGTCTTTCTCCACCAGCAAAGCCAGCCTGACAATTTATATCAACTTTAATCCTTGAAACTCAGGCAAAGGCTAAAACTGTATCTCGAAGATGTGGATTTTATGCACCCACAATTATTATATTTTCTTAGGACAAGAAAACATCACAGATGGAATTAGTCCAATCTTGCCCATTTATGTTTTAGAAGAAAGGGACTAAATTTGGAGCCTGAGGCATAGATTAAAAATTATATACACCCCTTAATAAACCTCAAAACCTAGATATAGACCAGAGCCCATGAGATAGGGCAGATGTACATGTATCCATAAGTTAGGGGAAAACCTCTACTTTAAAGCAAAGGTGCATAACAGTTTTCAGTGAGTCAATAACTGTAGCAACCAAGTAGAAAGACCCAAAATAACACCATAAACTAATGAAATAATTTCTACTTAGACCTACAAACCCTCCTCACCTATCTCCTATTTCACTTCCCTCAATCACTCCAAAGCTAACTTTGTCATACAAAGTAAGGACTACAAAAGCTGGATAAGGGTAAGAGACTGGCACAATTTAATGATGACTCTTTAGTCACTATCAGGTCATTTGGATGCATCACCTGGGGCCCTAGCCAGGGAGTCCTGGGATTCCCACACAGACATGATGGGCCTAGACCTCTAACAGATCCCTCTCTCCACAGCCACTGGTCATCTCCATCATGAACATCATAATGGACCCCTTTCTGGACCACTCACTATAGGACCATGCCCTAAATGTGGATCAATAATGGTAGGGACTGTTCCATTATCTGAAGGGAGGTTGGACAACATGCTCTACCTACTACCCAAGGAAGATAGGTCCTGAAATGACTGAAGCTTGCAATATTCCTAACAATGACGACAGAATGTTAGCTCAGACCTTCAGGGATGCAGAGGTAACATAGGCTCCTGTGCTGAATATGGGCCCCAGGTCAAATCGATGGGGGTTACAGTTAACAATATTTACATATTTTCCCCATATTTGGGAGCTACTCTCTTCCTTGAAACAGCTTTCTAGTCCTTTTTCTAACTATGACAGCATTCCCCAGACAATAACTTGGGTCCATCTGCATATTAGATATCAGGCTCTGGCAAAAACTAGTAAAGTCATGGGTCTCTTGAAATATACCTAAAATATACTTACCAGCTTTTCCCAAATCTTTATCTGCAATATTCTTGCCTTTAGGTTCACAATAAGTCAACAATTTGTTCTGCATTATATCTTAATTCTTTTTCAGCCACCAGGTTCCAGATGATACCATGAGGCCAACCTGACTTCCCTGGGCAAATGAACTCACCATAGGTCCTGGAGCCCTGCATCCCCAGAGCTGTTAATCACTACAAAACAAGAGAGACAGGCTGGGAGTATGGATCAATTTGTCAATGCCCATGTTCAGAAGGGAAGAAATTACAGAAGCCAGACCTCCCACCTTCTTCACCCTATAATTATCCTAGGTCCATACTCCCAGAGGGATAAAGAATAGAAAAGCTATCAAGGTAGGGCATTGGATATAGAGTTCTGGTGGTGTCCACTGTGTGGAAACTACCCCTCTTATCCTATGATAAGGATAAGAGAAACTAGCCCTCTTATCATATTTCCAATGTATAAATAAATAAAATAATAATATGGAGGGTCTGGATGGTGGTGCAGAAGGTTGAGTGAAAATGTCACAATGCACAAGGACCTGGGTTCATGCCCCTGGTCCTCACCTATAGGGGGAAGGCTTCACGAGTGATAAAGCAAGGTTGCAGATGTCTCTTTGTCTCTCTCCCTCTCTTTCTCCTCCCTCTAGATTTCTGACTATCTCCATCAAATAAATATGATACAAAATTTTTAAAAATGATATAATTGGGACAGAGAAATACTAACTCGGGGGTTGAAAGAGGCAACTTAGACTTCTTCGTTTTTCTGACATTTTCATTCTACCTTCTTTTTTTATTTAATTTTTTTTATAAAAAGGAAACATTGACTAAACCAGGATAAAAGGGGTACAACTTCACACAACTCACACCACCAAAACTCTGTATCCCATCCCCTTCCCTGATAGCTTTCCTATTCTTTAACCCTCTGGGAGTATGGACCCAAGGTCATTGTGGGATGCAGAAGGTGGATGGTCTGGCTTCTGTAATTGCTTCCCTGCAGAACATGGGCATTGACAGGTCAATCCATACTCCCAACCTATCTCTCTCTTTCCTTAGTGGGGTAGGGCTCTGGGGAAGTGCAGCTCCAGGACACATGGAGGGGGGGCTGTCTGTCCAGGGAAGTCTGGTCTACATCATGGTAGCAACTGGATCCTGGTGGCTGAAGAGAGTTAACATATAAAGCCAAACAAACTGCTGGCCAATCATGGACCTAAAGGCTGGAATAGTGCAGATGAAGAGTTGGGGGGGGTCTCCATTTTGTACAGAGCTACTAGGCATATTTCAGTTATATTCCAAAGGGGGCCTGTGGCTATCCTAGGTTTTTTTTTTTTTTTTTTTGCCTGAGCCTGAAGTCTGATATGCAGATGGATCCTAATTATTGTCTGAGGAGGTAATGGCTGGAAAAAGGGCCAGAAAGCTGGATCAAGGAAGAGAGTAGCTCCCAAATATGGGAAGGTGTCTAAATATTATTGACTATAAACCTCATTGATTTTATCTGATCTGGGGCCCATATTCAGCTTAGGAGTATATGTGACCTCTGCATCCCTGTTGATCTGAGCTCACATTCTGTGGTCATAAGTAGGAACATTTCCAAGCTGCCCCAATATCTGGCCCATCTTCCTCAGGTGTAGCATAGAGTATATTGCCCAGCTTCCCTTAGGTGGATGGAACATTCTCTACCATTGTTGATTCAAGTTGAGGGCAAGGTCCTATCCCCATAGGAGCCCACATAGGGCTCAATTGTGTTGTTCCTGATAGGAATGACTGGTAATGATGGTGAGGGATTTCTTCGAGGTCTAGGCCCACCATGTCTGTTTGGGAATCTCAGGGCTCCCTGAATAGGGCCCCAGCTGATGGGGTGGCCAGATAGTGACTAAACAGTCATCATTAAAGTATGCTAGTCTCTTGTCCTTATTCGGCTTTTGCAGTCCTTGCTTTGATGAGGTTAGCTTTGGAGTGAGGGAGAGAACTGTAAGAGGAAGTAGGTGAGGAGGGTATCTAAGTAGACACTATTTCATTATGAACTTTATACTGACTCACTACAGACTATTGTGTATTTTTGCTTTCAGGTATATATTTTGCCCTAATTTATGGATAAATGTGAACATGTGCTCTATCTTACGGGACCTGGTCTATATCTAGGTTTTGGGATTTTGTTAGGAAGTGAACCTCCTGGAATGGAATTTGAAAATACTATGAAAGGAAAAGTCTCACCCGAGTAATAAGGGTGAAGGGCTGACATTCCATGCCTGGTGTCTCTGGACACAGTCTAACGTGAATCATGTTGAGGTGGTACTCATTGCGTTCGTTAGGTTGGGATAGGCGTATGCAAGATCATTTGGTATGAATTGAGAGATGCATGCAGGAAAGTGAGCCCCACCCTAGAGGTTCCAGGACTCAGGGAAATATAGACTCTGTAGAGGAAGTGGGAGGTTCCTGCTGCCTTAGGGTTTAAGAAGACAATAGAAAGTTATCGCTATAATCACATTATTTGGCAATTGAGTTAACTTTGAAATATCACTTGGTTAGGACTTGCTGTATCATACGCAACATCACCATAATTTATGTCCTTTGACATTATTTGTATATAGCTGTACCACCAGTTGCTTCTGTTCTCTCTGGTCTAAGCTTTTAAGAGAGTCAACATATCAGCCTATATATTAAAAAGACGAAGTCTGTGATTTAAAAAGTTTGAGACATTCAATCAATTTTCCCCTCTCATGTTAATTAGTGATATATATGACTACAAATGATAGGAGTGTACATAGACACCATTCCCACCACCAAAAGACTATGTTCCAACCCATCCCCCCCCCCCCCGCACTGTGAAGTTGAACAACACCTTCACTCTCAACCTAGGGTTTTTACTTTGGTGACCTACTCAAATTTTTTTAAAATTTTTATTTATAAAAAGGGAACACTGACAAAACCATAGGATAAAAGAGGTACAACTCCACACAGTTTCCCACCACTAGAACTCAGTATCCCATCCTCTCCCCTGATAGCTTTCCTATTCTTTATCATTCTATCTTCTATGAAACATTCCTCTTAGCCTCCTTTTCTCTTTCTTTTCCTATAAACCCATTGCTAAAACAAAACAAATTATACTTTTCAGGACATTAAAAATTCTATTTATCTTCACTGACTGATTTTGAAGAATGACTGATGTAATACAAAAAGTGATGGCTATTAAAACTCACTATTACCAATCATTACTTATTTTCTCTGTGCTGGCAGTTTATTTTGTACTCAATAAAACAAAGAAGAAAAATGATGTTTCACCTTTCATTTCTCAAGTATTTTATCACTAAGGATAAACTTCATCTGCTTAGGTAAATGGGACATGCTCATGACCTGCATACCTGTGCTAACACATGCAAATACATTTCAATCTTCAGCACCATCCTCAGACTGCAACAATTAATGGGAATTGTTACTGAACTATGACTAGAGTTTCACTCATGCCAATGGGTGACAACAACCTCACAATCCAAAGTCTTCATAAGTTTTTAATTGGGTGAGCATAGTTTTTCACTCGGGTTAACATTAACTTCCAGTTTGTATATTGTATAGAGACAGAGAGAAACGGAGAGGGGACTAGATAGAGAGGGAAAGAGGCAGAGAGACACCTGCAGCCCTGCTTCACCACTCATGAAGCTTCTCCCCAGCAGGTGGGGACCAGGGGCTTGAACCTTGGCCCTTGCACACTGTAAGGTAAGTGCTTAACTGGTTATGCAATCGTCTGGCTCCACTCCCAGCTTATATTAGTCTTTATATTATTATTTAGCATCATAAAAATTTACTCTATTTTAACATTCTGATCTTGCAACAAAAGTACGTCTTGGCATTCCATCATGGTCATAGCTAGTAGACAACTTAAACTTTAGAGTTGCAATTTTCTTTCAATAACTTTGTAGAAGATCTCTAAAGCATAAATCACTTGTTTTTTAAATGCTAGTATACAATTTACATATTTGCTAAGTCTCTTGAATCTGTTGAATTATAGGTGGAGCCATAGGCCAGTGGCAGGGGTCAGGACATGATCCCATAAATTACAGCACTTGCAACATCACATATTTTATACTGGAGGATTTTGGGAGACAGCATGTGCAGGAACCCTCTGACTTGCTCAGTCTCTCCTGAAGCAAGGCATAAGACTCAGGTGGGGGTGTTTTCCCTCTGTCTTTGGGTAGGAACATCCTTATCTCTAGAAAAGAAGAATCAGAATATGAAAACCTCGGAGGGACCCTAAAGAAGCTGATTACTCTTTTGTCCTGTCACATTTTCCTGCCTCTTCACTTTTCATCAAACTGCCCATGAACATGTTCTACCATAAACACGTTTTTAGTTTGTTTTTTTAAAATTTTTTATGACAGTGCTGGTGCAATGTGAAATTTACATATAATAAAATAAATAAATATGTATATTTTCTCTTCTCATTCTTTTTTTTTTTTTTTTTTTTTGCCAGTTCAATGTTCTGGCCCCCTCCCTGAGTAGTTAAGTTGAGTAAAAGATTTTTCTTCCCCATGTGATCTAGCAGTACGTTCACTGGTAGCTATGAACAATTTCCTTCTGCCCCATTACATCTCTCTTATTCCTGCTTGAAGTTTCCCATTTAGTGGCTTGTGCATTGAATGCTTCTGCTTCCCTGATTCTCTCTTTTTACAACATCATTAGCCCTCTCAGTTTTTACAGTCTCCAAGATACAACAGATGCTGGGGAGCAAAAGCTCTGTAGAAGTTGATGGGCCATGCCCTAGATATAAAGCATACTCACGGGTTTCCATGGCCACACTCAGTTCATCTCTGTTTACTGTGATTATGTGAATAATTAGAGTAACCTTCGTAATGCTTTGATTTTAAGGGCATTTTGCTGTTATATGTGTACACTCACAGCAATTTAAATGGTGTACTCTTTTGACAAAACTTGTAAAATGACAATAAGTTGAGAAGCAAAGGCAGCTAATAGACTGTGTGGCAAACAAAAAATTATGGCAATTTTGACAGGCTAAGATGATGGAACAAACCCAGAAAAATGAAAGGTAACAATGTCATGCAAAAGTCATGTATTTTAGTTCAAATAATAAATTTTACAATTTATTATTTGTACAGGATGAATGTGACCTGGTACTATATCAGTTCAAATGAAAGAAGATATGGGGTTAGGGATAGGTCAATATAATTATCTGACAGGAGATAGCACTTGAAGAAGATACAGTTTAGGGAAGATTATGCCTACATTATTAATTTTGGACATATCATTCTCTGGCTCTTTGTACTGTATTTGTTATACTGACATGATCAAAGCCAGAGGTTGCATTAAGTACCTAGAATGGATTTCAACCTGCCTGCATGATAAAACATGCTTGCACCCTAGGACAATGTTGAGATAAACTCGGCCAGTATCTAGGCTTTTCCCTTGGCCTTCAAACACCTAATGGTTCAGGACCTTGGGTTCCTAGAGACAGGTAAGGCTGTGCTAGTAGTCACTACAGGGGCTTTCTCCCTCCACCTTTACAGAAGTGAATCCTGCTGATTCTTCCAGGGGCAGGGGTTCTAAGTGTGGCCAAATGGCATGAAGGAGTCTGAGTAACCTTTCCATACAGTTTATGAGATGATCTTTTCTATCTTCTTTTTTGTTTTCCTCAATATTATTTGCATTACATTGGATTTTATTTTATGTTTTGTCTTATTTTAGTGAGATAAAGAGTTACAGAAAGATACAAAGAGAGACTTGAATTTGACACCAATGACATAACTGTCAATTCAGTTGATTGAAGGGAATTAAGGGAGTTTGGGATCACCAAAAAGACTGAGAAGGGCACACTGGTCTTCCCATAGTGCACTGTGCTATGGTGTGAATCATTAAACTGAGATATTTTATGACTTCTAATTCTGTTTTCATGACAGTCATTGCCTAGGTTTGGTCATATTTGTCTTCTATTAAATGCAAAGTTAAAGTCAAGGTAACTAAGTGCAATTGACAGGTTACCCAGTGACAGAGCACAGGACTTGCACATATGAGGTTCTAAATTTGATCCCCTGAACCACATGTATCAGAGTGACATTTGGGTTTTTTCTTGGACTTATAAGTAAGTAAGCTAGTAGGTAAAAATAACTAAATAAACAAGTATATTTTTTAAAAGTTAAGAAAGATCAAAGGTTATATCTCATGTTTTTCTTTTTTATCTTAATGTATAGCATTTATATTTATAATATCTATTATCAAGCACATGTAGTACAATCCAGTAAAGATTGGTGACTAACTTTTCATTGATGCAGTTAAGTGTATTGAAAATTTTATAACAATAATTTAAAGATATGCTGTCTAGATTATAAGATTATGCTTAATTGTCAATAATGTGAAATACTTAAGATAACAATTGCTGAACAAGTAAGACTTTTAACTCAGAATTTTATTTTGTTACATACTTGTGACTTAGCAATATTTATGAAATTGTTTGCTTTGTTTCTAAGTTTCTTCACATGTAAAGTAAGGCTAGTAACATTTACTATCATATCAAGTCAGGTATAAGAAAAAACATAAACAAAATATAGATAAAATCTTTAGACTAATTATTAGGCAATCTTAAATTCTCCTTGGGTAATATATATCTGAATTTGTTTCAAATTCTTATTTTGAATGATGTATTTAGTTTCTCTTTTTAAATATTGCATTGTTGTCTCAGGGTCAAATTAGCTAGAATATAACATTTTTGTGAACCACATCTCACATATGTTCATATGATGCTAACCCATCTGTTTAGAATAAAACATTTCAATCAACTGGTGTTTTGTTTTTATGCATACACCTTCTTTTGCAGTTCTTATATTATCATGGGAATGCCAGTTGTTCATTTATTTTTGTTGTTGAACTAATGAGTAAGTATTGAGGAGAATATAATTAATTGCTTGCTCTCTAGCATTCCTTCAATCACATTTCACAAAATTGAAAAAAATACTGAACTTAGAAAATAAACCCTGCTACTAGGTTAGGGATGTTTTCCATTACTTGTTCTTCTCAGTCAAAATTGTGGCCTACTATTTTAGTACTACAGCTCTCTAGAGTCAGACAAACTAGCTCTAGCTACTGGCAAACTAGCTCTAGCACATACGATGGTAGTGAACTTGGTGTATGGAATCTCAAAGACAGCCTGTATTTCCCTTTCATGGACAGTGACACAATACAGACTACCTGGAATTATCCAAGATTCTATAGAAAGATCACTGAACAGTAGTGTCATGAGAACTGAGTTCTCACAATGGCTAATGCTAGCTCATTAAAAATAATTCAAAGAAATCACAATAACAGCTCTATCACAACTTCCTTAATTCTGAACCACAAGAGTTGTACTCACTGCATCATTATTTTGACTCTATACTTTTATTTTTCTTTTGTTTTGCCTCAAGGGTTATTGCTGGGGCTCAGTGCCTGCACTACGAATCCACTGCTCCTGGAGGCCATGATTTCCCTTTTGTTGCCCTTGTTGTTTATCGTTGTTATTATTGTTGTTGTTATGATTACTATGATTGTTGGATAGGACAAAGAGAAATCAAGAGAGGAGGGAAAGACAGAGAAGTAGAGAGAAAGACAGACATCTGCAGACCTGCTTCATCACTTGTGAAGTGACGCCCTGCAGATGGGGAGAGGGGGCTCAAACCAGCATCCTTAAGGCCGGTCTTTGTGCTTTGTGCCATGTGCACTTAACCTGCTAGGCTACTGCCCAGCCCCCTTGACTTTATACTTGTATTCAAGAAAGAATTTCACTACAGTTAGATACTCTGAAAAAAATGTGGGACACAGTTGAAACAGAGAAATTGTCTTCAAGGAACTCAGAGTACTGAAAAGGTTTTTAAATGTAGTGGTTAACCATGGTATTATTTTGGCAAAAAAAAAAATAGAGAATTCAATGTAACCTTAGAAGTGAATAACAACCCTCCTCACTTACTTCCTATTACACTTCCCTCACTCACTCCAAAGCTAACCTTATCAAAGCAAGGACTGTAAAACTTGAATAAGGGCAAGAGACTGGCATACTTTTAACGATGACTCTTTAGTCACTATCAGGCCACCCCATTAGCTGGGGCCCTAAGTCAGGGAGTCCTGAGATTCCAAAACAGACATGATGGGTCTAGACCTCAAATAAATCCCTCTCCCCAATATTACCTACCAGTCATCTCTATCAGGAACAACACAACAGACCCCTTTGTGGGCCCCTATAGGACCTTGCTCTCAGCGTGGATCAACAATGGTCGAGAATGTTCCATTCTCTGAAGGGAGGCTGGACAACATACTTTATCTTCCACCCTAGCAAGATAGGTCCTGAAATTGGGGCATATTGCAACGTTCCTACTCATGACTACAGAATAGAAGCTCAGATCTACAGGTATGCAAAGGTCACATAGGTTCCTTAGCTGAATATGGGCCCCAGATCAGATAAAACTGATGGGGTTTGCAGTCAGCAATATTTATACACCTTTCCATATCTGGGAGCTACTCTCTTCCCTGATTCAGTTTTCTGTTCCTTTTCCAGCCATGGCATCATCTCCCCAGACAATAACTTGGATCCACCTGCATATCAGATATCAGGCTCAAGAAAACAAACAAACAAACAAAAAAAAAAAAAACTAGTATAGTCATGGGCTCTTTGAAATATAACTAAAATAGGCCTACTAGCTATCTACAAAAGGGAGACCCCCTAACTTTTCATCTGCACTATTCCAGCCTTTGTGTTCATGATTAGTCAACAACTTATTTGGCTTTGTATGTTAACTCTCTTTTCAGCCACCAGGTTCCAGATGCTAGCATGATGCCAACCAGACTTCCCTGGACAGACAACCCCACCAGTGTGTCCTGGAGCCCCACTACCCCAGAGCCCCGCCCCACTAGAACAAGAGAGGCAGGCTGGGAGTATGGATCAACCAGTCAATGACCATGTTCAGCGGGGAAACAATTACAGAAGCCAGACCTTCCACCCCACCTTCTGTACCCCATAACAACCCTGTGTCCATACTCCCAGAATAGGAAAGCTATCAGGGGAGGGGATGGGATACAGAGTTCTAGTGGTGAGAACTATGTGGAGTTGTACTCCTCTTATCCTATGGTTTTGTCAATGTTTCCTTTTTATAAATAAAATTTTTTTAAAAAAGTGAATAACAAATTGTCTCAAAAGGTAAAGGATTACCCTGACTCTTGAAAAATTAATGTGTGTTAATGCACATGGGGAAGGGGATAGTTGAAACTTTAAACAAAGGAAATCACATGTTCAGAAGTTACAAAGACTCAAGCAGCATCTACACTCAGGACTTTCTACTAATTTAGAATAAAACTACGGAAATGGCCAGATAGAAGAAAGAAAATCAAGCTTATATTAATATGGCCCCATTATATCACAATAAGCATTTCAATTTTTCTCCTAAAAACTACTGGCAATTATAAGTGTATTTTTTAGGTACAAGTGACATATTCCCAATTGCATTTTGAAAATACAGTCCACTGGCAGAATTGGAGCAACTGATATGACTAACCATATGGTAGGAATGCCTATGGGGAAGATAGGTAAAAAATTATGAAGACTTGGCCTTAGTCACCATTTGGGAGGAAAGAATGGAATTGATAATTACCACAGGAAGATAGATTGAAGGAATTAGAAATGGATAAGATACATGTAGAAATAAGTTATATATATATATTGAATGTGCTGATACCCTTTGCTGAGAGAACAAAGGAATGGGAATAGTCTGGCAAAGATAATAAATTTCCATATAAGCTAGGTTCAATTAAAGGTTCCTGTGGTCCTGTGGGCTTGTAATGGGAGACATCCATCAAAAAATTGGGCATGTAATATAGTGATCAGGAGATGATACCTCAAATATGTTCTTAAAGAACATCATATATAAATTTACAGAAGATGTTCAGTCAAGGAAACCTCTTTTAAAGTGTTAACCCCTCTGTCTAAATGTGAATAATTGAGCTAGTCCATTATTTAAATATTTTCTACTTGCATTGTTCTTGCTTTGAAACAGCTTCTGACTTCAGAAAAGGTAACTTTTTTATTGTTTAATAGTTAACTTCCAAAATAAGAAATCACAAATGGTGGAAGAAATGCTCCATTTTGTTAAGGTTTTAGCATATTGTAATATAACCCATGTGAAATTGTTACCTACTCAAAATAGGTCTTTCTGTATACTATGTTTCCCAATCCTTATAGTTTGTGTTATCATAAAACTGCTCATATTTTGTGTACATAGAAATGGGTGAGGTACCCAGGCCTATACCAATGTTTCCCAAACCAACAGTGGCCAGATTACTGCTTCCTAACCAAAGATCCTTTTCTCTCACATATTTGTCTTGTGCTTTTTCTCCTTTGGCTGCCACTGTCCTTCTACATAATGATCACTAATAAAAAACAATCAAGTCCTTCTCTCTTCTCACAATGTCAACCTTAATTATTCCATTAACTTTTATTACATATATGATTAAAAACTTAAATAATGCAATTGATATATATGAAACAGACTGATTTAAATCATCACCAAAGGATGGTTGTCCTAAGAAATTTCATTACGTTTGCTACAAGAATAAGAAAAAAATGCATATATGTGTATATTAATTATTTATTAATTGAGTTATTTTTATATCCATGTCAATTTATATGGTGTATGTGCAATTTAATTTATAAACAAATGATAAATACTTTCTAACTCTAGCTTTCTGAACTGTTCATAGCATTTATCATCTAATCCACACATAAGACTCTAAGATGCATTGTACAAAGGATCAATTCCAAATTCCAATTCCCTTGCTTGATACTTAAACATTCTCCCCAAGCTCTTAAACTGAATCTGAACATAAAATTATGAATTCCAGTGATATATATCTTTTACATCTCAGCCCTTCCCACAACTTCGAGATAGCCCTAACCATGCCTTATCTGCTTGTTTCGTTTCTCTTTTTTAAGTATGTGTCTCTTTTATTTATCTTTTTATTATCTTTATTTATTTATTGGACAGAGACTGTCAGAAATCAAGAAGGAAAAGGAGATACATGATACATAAGAGTAGAGAGAGACACCTGAACCCTGCTTCACCACTTGTAAAATTTTCCTCCTGCAAGTGGAGATTGGGGACTCAAAGCTGGGTCCATGTGCATTGTAACATGTGCGCACAACCCGGTCTGCCGGCCCTGTTTGTTTGTTTTTTTTTATATATATTTTTTTTTATTTAAGAAAGGATTAATTAACAAAACCATAGGGTAGGAGGGGTACAACTCCACACAATTCCCACCACCCAATCTCCATATCCCACCCCCTCCCCCGATAGCTTTCCCATTCTTTATCCCTCTGGGAGCATGGACCCAGGGTCATTGAGGGTTGCAGAAGGTAGAAGGTCTGGCTTCTGTAATTGCTTCCTCGCTGAACATGGGCGTTGACTGGTCGGTCCATACTCCCAGTCTGCCTCTCTCTTTCCCTAGTAGGATGGGTCTCTGGGGAAGCTGAGCTCCAGGACACATTGGTGGTGTCTTCAATCCAGGGAAGTCTGGCCGGCATCCTGATGACACCTGGAACCTGGTGAGGGTGATTTACTGGGTTTCTGTGGTCATTCTAGTCCTGTCTTGTTTCGGTCCGGGTGGTCTCCTTTGGTATTCCTAGTTGATCCGGGAGAGGAGAGGAGAGGAGAGGAGAGAAAGCAATCTGGCCCTGTTTGTTTTTATCTCTAACTCAATAACATTTAGCTCAGGTTATTTTTTATTTGAAAAACTTCCATTATACTTCCAATGTGATTGGCTTCTGACTACCTTCAGTATTTGTATTCTGTCTCTTTTATCACTTTCTTCATATATGTGTTTCTGTGTTCTCAAACCTTCCCTACAGGGGGTGGAAAAAATGGCCAAGGGTGAGCAGGAGATAACAGATCTATTGATAGCTTCTCTACTACTCCTAGGAATGTCACATGAATCTTCAAGTCTGATAATTTTTAAATGATTGAATGACACTCAAAAAGGCCAAATTACTTGTCACAAGTCAGTCATCTTTTAACAGGGAGTTGGATTTGAATCCAGTACTGCCTGGTCTGTAGCCCTCCTCTTAGATTCCTTATGGTCATTGCGTGGTGGGCATGAAATATGAGATAAGGGTTCTAAGGTAACTATGTGAAATAATTTATTAAATATGTTGTATATTGTTGGCTAAGGATTTCATATATATTACTACAGGTATAGTTGGGAGCAATGTCCCTAAACCACAGTACACTATTATCTTCATTTAATTGGTAAAGACATTGAATCACAAAGAATATATATATATATATATATGTGTGTGTGTGTGTGTGCGTGTGTGTGTGTGTGTGTGTGTGTATTTTTGTGCCTTTTGGGGCCTTTTTCACACTTAGTTTTACTAAGCAAGAAAAACTATTTTCATTTTGAATATGAGTGGGATACCAGTGTCTGAGCCCCAACTCACCTTGTTCTGACACTCCCATTTAATTCTGCGGCTCTAACCAGGGCCACAGGTATAACAAGGTACAGATCCCACCCAGAGACCTATCTTCCTGCTTGAATCACAACTTGCCCAAGGTCCTATAGTAAAATGGAAAACTATACTTCAACTCTGAGCAGTCTGAGCCAGCATTCGGAATCCTGCCGTCATCATGCCTCTGTGGGAAATGACTAGAACATATCTAATCAGCAATAGTATCCTCATGTGTAATGTAGGATTTTACTGAGTGTTTGGGGAGTTAAATAGGCTGCTAAAGGAACACCGGTCGAAATTATTGGCACTATGTACTTAAGAGGGGAAGAACACTGTTAACCTCATTTTTTACTGTGTTGGAAAGAGGGTTGGGGCAGAGAGGGGTACAGGAGACATAAAGGAAGAGAAAAAGATAGACAGTTGCACACTTACTTCATCAACATGAAGCATCCCCCTTGTGGGCAGGGATCAAGTGCTCAAACCCAGGTCCTTGCACATGATAACGTGTATAGTCAACTAGGTGTTCCATTGTCTAGGCCTCTTGACTTCACTATTTAACAACTATGTTGTTTTGGAAGTTGGTGCCAAGTACAGTACAGGGTATTATTAAATATTGAGAGATATAAACATATATGCATACAGATTTTTATCACAGTAAATAATGGAGCTTTTTTATATCACAAGAAACTCCTTGTTAGATAATTTTCCTTCTTGGAAGTTTTATCTGTTTAGTAAGCTAAACTATTAATATTAAACCTCAAAACATAAATACAGCAGGTTCTTGAATTATATCAGCTTGTTCAACTTTGTTTCTTTATAAGCTTGATGAATAAAAAAAATATGACTGATATTGAACCAAAGGTTATTATTTAAGGGCCTGACTTCATTTCACAATATTCCTTTTACATAAAGTCATCTCCTCAACATCTTTCAATGGCATTAGATGAATGCTGACTATACTTGTTTTAATGATGTTTGCCTTTATTTGAGCATTCTATTTGAATTATTTTCCATCATTTACTTTCATTACTCTCTTTTGGACACTGATATTCAAAAGCAATCATTGAAGAGCCATTGGCATGCATGGAATATGTGGGACTCTGAGGTTATTTGTATGTCTATATAAAGATGGAGTAAGTTAGAAATTACTGCTACGGGAGTCGGGCTGTAGCGCAGCGGGTTAAGCGCAGGTGGCGCAAAGCACAAGGACCCGGCATAAGGATCCCAGTTCGAACCCCGGCTCCCCACCTGCAGGGGAGTCGCTTCACAGGTGGTGAAGCAGGTCTGCAGGTGTCTATCTTTCTCTCCTCCTCTCTGTCTTCCCCTCCTCTCTCCATTTCTCTCTGTCCTATCCAACAACGACAACAACAATAATAACTACAACAATAAAAAAACAAGGGCAACAAAAGGGAATAAATAAAATAAAAATTTTTTAAAATTTAAAAAAAAAGAAATTACTGCTACTTTATCCTCACATTCAAAGTAGAGCCAGTGTCCCTATAAATAGATATCTGTGATGGGAAGGATGACTAAAACTAGCAAGTTGGGTCATGCACTAAGTTACTACTCACATACCCCATCCCCATGCATCTGCTCCTCAGGCCAAAACGGGAGAAAATTAAGACCTGGTGATATGGATGATGATAATATAACCTGGCAGGACACAGCATTCCAAGGTAAAATCTTAAATTGTTCTTTTGAAGCAATTTATAAATGTGTTACAAAGAAGATTAGTAGATTGGTAAATCTCAGAAAGAATATTAATCTACAACTCCTGATAATGAAATTGAATGATGATAAGTAATGTGTCTTAAAAAGGGGCAAGTAAAAAAGAAAGCTCGTCTAGATGGAATCAAGAAAATTAGCTGAAGAGTAATTACAGGCCAGGGTCATTCAATTAAGACTAAGGCAAGGAAAATCATATATTTTTTTTAAAAAAATGAGTGTTTCTGAAGACCCCACCAATGCGTCCTGGATCTCTGCTTTCCCAGAGACTCACCCTACTAGGGAAAGAGAAAGGCAGACTGGGAATATGGATCGACCAGTCAATGCCCATGTTCAGTGGGAAAGCAATTACAGAAGCCAGACCTCCCACCTTCTGCGACCCACAATGACCCTGTGTCCATGCTCCCAGAGGGATAGAGAATGGGAAAGCTATTGGGGAGGGGATGGGATATGGAGATTGGGTGGTGGGAATTGTGTGGAGTTGTACCCCCCAATCCTATGATTTTGCTAATGTCTCCTTTCTTAAATAAATTTTAAAAAAAGAAAAAAATGAGTGTTTTAACCAGAAGACAAAATTTTAGAGTTATCTGGGTAAATTTTCTACAGTCCTTCCAAACTGCTTATAGTCGTCTTTACAGACTAATATTTGCCTGTGGATTTCTTGTTACACTGATAAAAGAAGGGTCTCAAGCAATAGCAAAAAGAAAATTTATCCTCATTTGAAAATCTATAAACATCACTGTAAATAAGTTATTCAGACTCTTGTTTTTATTTTATTTTATTTTTTTGTTTAGGGCCAGTAAGTCTCAGTTTTTATGCCCATGGTCTACATATAAGAACTTGTTGTTTCTGAATCTAAAAGTTAAAACTACTCCTGAGCCTTTCATGATGGATCATGGCGATAATTGTGATTGTCAGCCTGCTAATATTTTTCAACCTCACTGCAGTCGTCAAAACTAGCTGTGTGTTGTGTTCATCTCACTGCTGTTATGTCTTCTTCTTCTAGCGTTATGTTCTAACTGTTATGTTATAAATATCAATTCCTTGTAGTTGTACCTCTTCACACCTATACAGTTAGCCAAAGACTTATATAACATTATTATCATGTTGTAAGTTCTTTAACGGATTCTGATGATGCATTATATATGCATTCTGAAAAATACTGATGCATGGTTCTGAGAGGGGGATTGCGCCTCAATTCAACAAATAATCATCTTAAAACTAGAACATCATATTCTTTTATTATGAAGAAAGTCTTTGCACACAGCACACTCCCCTCTGCCCTTCTCTCTGAGCCTCGTCCAGGTTTATGTCTCCTGGGAGAGACTGCTGGATGCCTGGTGATGAAAACTTTGATGAAATGGCACTTGGACACCAGGATGGAAATTATGCTGTGGGTGCTTGACTTCTTTGTATCCAAGACTGAATTAGAAGATGATTAGTTAAATCCATTTTTCAATTTAAAGTCTATATCCTTTTTAGTCAGAAAAGAGTTCAAAGGACATTTTTCATTTCTCTGGAAAAAAGTAGAATATATTTAAATAAAATAAATTCACTCTTATACACATCTGGGTGGAGGTTTCTGTAACTTTTTTTTTCAGTTTCTCTAGTAACTCTTTAGTGACACAGAAAGAAATGGTTCTCCACTATGTCTAAAGAAAACTGTGCACTTTATTATTTTATTTGTATTGTCACCAGGGTGAGCATGCGTATCCACACTATGCATCCACTGCTCCCTAGGGTCATATTTACTTTTTTTCTGCTTTTATTTGATAGGACAGAGAAAACTTTAGAGGAGAGGGGGGAAGCAGAGATGGGGAAGGGAAGATAGGCACTTGCAGACCTTCTTCACTGTTTCTAAAGCATATCCCTATAGGTAGAGAGCCAGGGGCTTGAACCCAGGTCCAGACACACTTGATGGATGAAAAGTATTAAGATATAAAGCAGGGAAAATTGTTTAATAATCAGGAATCTAAAGGTAAGAATACAGAAGATGGGATTTGGGGTCTTCATGTTGGAAGAAGCTAGGAAGTCTGTAGGTATATTCCAAGAGGCCCATGACTGCTAATTTATACCTGAGCCTGATAATTACAATGCAGGTGGGCTGAAAGTATTGTTTAGGAAGATGGTGCCAGAGTTGAGAATAGGAATAGGATGATGGACTAGGTCCCCAAGAAATGAGGTGGCCTCGTAGTAAGCAAAATAGCCATCATTAAAGTACATCGGTCTCTTGCCCTTATCCAGCTTTTGTAGTCCATAGTTTATCTGACAGGGCTAGGCTTAGAGTGATTGAGGGAAGTAAAACAGGAAGAAGGTGAAGGATATCTAGGTCTAAGTAGAAACTATTTGATTAAGTACCTTATGTTGTCTTTTTTTAGGTCTTTCTACTTGCTTGATGTGCTTATTGAATCATTGTAGACTATTGCACACTTTTAATTTAAGGCATATATTTTCACCTTTCTTATGCATACCTGTGTACATGTGCCTTATCTAATGTTCCCTAGTTTATATCTAGGTTCCATAACTCTGCCAGAAGGTGTGCCACCTGAAATGGAACAGGAGTCTTATGAGCTAGGAAAGATCTCACCTGAGCTGGAGGGTTGACATTCCAGGTTTGATGTCTCTGGACACAGTCGGAAGTGAAACATGTCAATGTGGTACTGGTTGCACTAATTTTGTTGAGATCAGCAGATGTAGTATCAAATAGTATGGATCAAAAAAATCCTGAAGGAAAATGAGCAAAGCCCCAGAGGTTCCATAAAAGACCTTACCATGGTTTATATCACTTAATGCTATTTACAAATAACTGTATCTTGTACACTGGCAAGGCCAGTTACTTCTGGTCTTTCTGGGCAAAGATTATGTCTGATTTAATATTTCAAAATAAAAGTTATTATTAAGAATGCATTAATAATTTGATTCCAGTGTTGAAATTGAATCAGTTTTCCAATCTGAAACCTTAAGTGCTTATTGAAGGAATATATACTCAGAACTGAAGTCTATGCATTATAAAGCTAGAGACATTCAATCTATTTTTCCCATCTCATATTGATTAAACAGTGATTTATAAGACTATAAATTAGTAGGACTTTATATTAACACTATTCCCACTTCCCAGGGTCCGTGTCCCTACCCTCACACCCCTACAGTAGAACTGAAAATCTACCCTCCCACCCCCTAAGTTTTTTTACTTTGGTGCAATACTCCAAACTTAGTCAAATTTTGCTTTGCATTTCCATTTCTGTTATTCTTTCTCAAATTCTATTTATAAGTGGGATTACCCATGCTTATATTTCTCTTTTTGGCTTATCTCAGTTAGCATAATTCCTTCTAGCTCCATCCAAGATGGGTTGAAAAAAGTGGATTCATTATTCTTAATAGTCAAGTAATATTCCATTGTGTATATATAGCACAACTTTCTCAGCCACTCATTTGTTGTTGGACACCTGGGTTGTTTCTAGGTTTTGGCTATTGCAAATTGTGCTGCTTTGAACATAGGTGTACACATGGGCTGTATAGTTATCAGGATTTATATACTTTTCCCATATTTGAGAGCTACTCTCTTCCCTGATCCATCTTTCTAGTCCTATTCTCAACTCTGACACCATCTTCCTAGATAATACTTTCAGCCCACCTACATGATAGTTATTAGGCTTAGGTATAAATTAGCAAAGTCATGGGGCCCTTGGAATATACCTAAAATGGACTTCTTAGCTTCTTCCAACATGAAAATCCCAAATCCCATCTTCTACATTCTTAACTTTAGGTTCCTGATTATTAAACAATTTCCTCTGCTTTATATCTTAATGCTTGCTACCATGACATCAGCCTGACTTTCCTGGGCAGACAACTTCATCAGTGAGTCCTGAAACCCCATTACCCAGAGCTGGGTGAGATAGGAACAGGCTGGGGGTATGTATCAACTTGTCAATGTCCATGTCCAGCAGAGAAGAAATTACAAAAGCCAAAACTCCCACCTTCAGCACCCTATAAAGATCCTTGATCCATACTCCGAGAAGGATAAAGAATAAGGAAGCTTCCAATGGAAGGGATGGGATGTGGTACTCTGGAGGTGGGAATTGTGTGGAATTGTACCCCCCTTATCCCACGATTTTGTTGACCATTATTAAGTTAGCAATAAAAAAATAAAATAATAGTAGCCTGAAAATTAGGATACAGCAAAAGTGACTTCTCAATTTAGCTCTAAGCTGCTCTCTGAGTTTTAGAGACTTTCATGGTATAATTGGTTGTCTAGGGAGTAGAGATGAAAATTTACATTGAGACAGAATTCTTTGAAAAAGAGAAAAACCATAGCATGCAAATATAATAATTACATTTGCTCCTACTGAACATACAGTAACTGACCATGATATGCAGAAGCCTCCAATTGCCTGGAGTTTCTTGTTAGATGATTTATTTAATAGTGCAAATGGTATTTACATTTTTTAACTTTATTGATAAAGACAAAGGTTGACTCCCTACATAGCAAAGTCATCTCTGTGCAATGCATCAGGACTGCAGTGTACTGAATCTAAAAACCACAAAAGTAATATTCCTCCTAAGACTGTGCAGACACTGCCATCAAAGCTAATAAACATTTATTGCAAAAGATTATTGGAAAGTTTCCTGGAACTGTTTTCTCCCAGGGAAATATGTACTTACAGGAACTATGGTTTAAAGGTAACTCTATCACCCATCACATTTTAGGCTGAGAAATGACCAATAGGGGACTGTGTAAGTAGTGGCACTTAAGAAACAAGAAGTCTGCACTTGACAGTCACTTTATTACACTTTGAACATATTGAAGAAATAAATCATGAAGATAGTACAAAAAAACTGGATTTTTGAAACCCTTAGTTTGGGAACTCAAATCCTGTGGAGAATTAGAAGATGAATTCTATGCATAAGAACACATCTGAATTGCCCTGGGCATATGGAAGGACCATAGCTTTCATGGGTCCCCCAGGTCTTTCCAGGAGGGAGGGCTGGAGCTACAGTTTTGACTGAACAAAGCTGTTACAATCATTGAGTCAGCTTTAGCAAACTAGCTCCCCGCTTCATTACTCCTGCTTCTCATACTTGAATGATGCAAATACTCCTTTATTTATATTCATACTGTTTTTCTTTTCATGTTCTGAATTCTGAATAAAACCCTTGCTCTTTATCTTACTATGGGTCTTTGATTAACAAATATTAAACCATCCCAATTTCAAGGGGTTATATAAATGTGGGATACCAACAAAGACTTCCTAGATAGAATGAATTGTGTCTCATTATTAAGACACCACAGGGAGGGTTATTAACAGAATAAAATGATCATTCAAATATGTTGTATTCGTATTCTTCCCCTTCATCGTATCTCTAATATATTGTTCTAATCAGCAGACCTGTTTTCTGCTTTCCTTGTCAAAGCAATCTTACTTATTATTTGAGTTAAATCACAAAAGGCTCTAGCCCTTGGCTTTCCCAGTGTGAAGTACTATATATAAAATGAGTTACTGCAAATAAGACAAGGCCAGTGCCATAAACCTGTCAACCTCAACTTTAGGATTTTCCTTCCTAAAAAATAGCACCATACACTTTCTTGATATTACCTCGCAATGAAAAAGGGCAAACCTCTATTAGAGGTAAAAATTTATGAATCATGTGTTTAAACACACTCTCAATAATAGAAAGGAATTGGGAGTATTAAACATGGATCATTTTGAACCGATTTTGGCAGACATCCACCATGCACATGTACATTAAAGAGGCATTCAATGTTTAGTTAGTGTATAAAGGAGAGGCACAGTAGTTTTGTGATTTTGACAGAAAGTGCTCACTTACTTTTGAGTAAAGAGTCTATGTGTGCATGTTTGTGAATGTCAAGTGACCAGCCTCCAGCTTTTAGATCCAAATCTTGCATTTCAGATTGGTGATAAGACCCTGCAGTTGCCCACACTCTACCAGGCACACTAAACAATCCTGGGATAGCAGGTGTTGATATTTTCTCAACTAATGTAACTAACTTCAAAAACATTGGCAATTCCCATTTTGCATGCTCTTTAAGTCAGAAGCAGATGTAGCGAATGACTTTGGCCAATAAATTAGGATGATCTCAGAAGCCAAATGTGCTTAGAAGGATTTGGGTGGGTTCTCCCTAAGCAGCACAAAATACAGTGGTTGACATTCTCAGTCTATGAGAAAAGTCAACATACAGAGACCCAACCATGCTAATTGGAATGGTATCAGGAAGATTTTATTTTTAGCATAATATCTGGCCAGTTTAACACACCTAAGTTAAAGAGGTAATTAAAATGAGAAAAATAAATGAAGTGCTTATTGGCTTAGGGACTAAGTACTCTGTTGCCATGTTAGGCACTTTAGGAGTCTGCCTATAGACTGTATTTTTGCTAGTAATGCTACAGCATGTATATACGTATAAAAATAATACACATTTTGGTTAATATGTCACACATATTATTTACATATAGACAATAATATATGCATGTACTTTAGATAAAGATAACTGCTTTAAAATACAGTGACAAATACAAATTAAACTATCTTTTGTTCTGAAAGAAGGGGAAATCCCTGAGAAATACCACAATTGTTGGACATTTGTTCTAATGACCACTTATATCTTATGATCCTATGACCTCTTTTATGCCTATAATATTTTTAAATTTTACATTCTTCATTATATCATAAATTATTCAATAAATATTTTCCACTGCTGACTGCACATGAAAAAAACCCACTTTATTTTATATTTTTCCTTTGAATTGGAGAACCATCTCATAAAAAATTTCTATTGTAAAACACTGAAATTTTACCAAATTATAGGATAAAGTATGCTGTGATATTTATGCAAATAATACATTATTGAAGATAATGTTAACTTTGCAAAAGGGAGATAGCATATGGTTATGCAAAAACACTCATTCCAGACTGCTGGGAGGTGTGGCCATGGAATAACTTGAACCAAATCGCCTCTCATCCCAAGACTACAAATAAATACAAGAGACCCAATTGAAATCACAATCTACAACTGAAAGTTCTGAAGCCTCAGGTGGGTGCTCACATGAGGTTGGAGTGAAAAAGGGCATGGGTTGAAGAACAGCAAAGTCAAATCAGAGCTCTGGGCAACACAGGTGCTGAGCTGTGCCATTTCGGCAATTTCACTTTAAGTTCAGCAAGCAAGAAACATTGTTCCTAGTGCCAGAAGAAAAGAGAAATGGGCTTAAAACCTCTCAATCTTTGACCTGGGTGGGGGGTGGGGAACTAGCCTTCTGAATTTAAGGCAAGGACACAACATATGACAGGACACTTGTGACAAGACAGCCCAAAACATCCAGTCCCCTTACCCCATCCCCCCCATAGATCACACAAACAAGAGAAACCTAGAGATCACAATAGCAACACATGCTGCCCATCATAACCAGCACACACACAAAAAAATGTGCAAGCAGAGAAGCATAATTAAACAGCCAACCATGCCATACCAGCCAGACAGAAATGAAACAGAGGAAATTCAAGGAATTACAGATTTAGAGAGACTATCAGAGACAGACTACAGAAAACTCATTATGAGGACTCTCCAAGAAATTAAGCAAGAATTAAAAGAGCATGTTACTATGGAATTAAAACATACAAGAGAGGAAATTACAACAGAGTTCACTAAGAATCTTCAAATCTTGAAAGAAAAACTTCATTCAGAACTTCAGGGAGTAAAAGACACTCTAACTGCAATCCATGCCCAGGTAGAAGGCTTAGGAAGTAGATCCACACATTCAGAAGAAATAATCTCCAATCTAGAAGATACAGCCATCCCACTATTTCAGTTCAAAGATGAAAGAGAAAAATGGTTCAGAAAGACTGAAGCAACTCTTTGAAATTGCAGATTCCATCAAAAGATTGAATATAAGACTGATAGGTATATCTGAAAAGGAGGACAAGGCCAAACACCTAGAGTCGATTTTCAGAGCAATTTTAGCTGAGAACTTCCCTCACTTAGGAAACTATCAGAACAGTTTCATTCAAGTGGAAAAACAATCATTATAAATACAAAAAGACCAACACCAAGGCACATTATTGTAAAACTATCGAAAGTCAATGACAAGGAAAAAAATTGCTGGCTGCTAGGGAAAGGGAAGAAGTTACATACAAAGGCAAAGCTATAATAATTTAATCAGATTTCTCTTCACAAACTCGAGAGTCAAGGAGAGTGTGGAGTGACATATTCAACATTCTAAAGGAGAGGGAATATTGTATCCTGCAAAATTATCCTTCAAATATGAGGGGGAAATAAAGGTTTTCTCAAATATTCAAGAACTAAAGAAATTTTCCACAATTAATCCCATCTTACAAGAACTTCTGAACCAAGTCCCACAAGAAAGGAGAAAGCAAAGGAATACACGTTCCAAACACCAAGTTGCAGATGCTACCCTGATGCCAACCTTACCCTGCTAGACAGACGACCTCACCAATGTACCCTGGAACCCCACCTCTCCAGAGCCCTGCCCCACTAGGGAAAGATAGGGACAGGCTGTAAGTATATATCAACTTGTCAATGCCCATGTCCATAGAGAAGCAATTACAGAAACCAGACCTCCCACATTTTTTTTAATGACCTTGGGTCCATGTTCCTGGAAAGATAAAGAATAAGGAAGTTTCCAGTAGAGGGGATGGGATATGGAACTCTGGTGGTGGGAAATGTGTGGAATTTCATCCCTCTTATTCTATGATTTTGTGGATATTTTCTGTTTTTTATTTTATAAATAAATTTTAAAAATTAAAATAAAACTCATGCCTGAGGCTCTGAAGTCCCAGGTTTGATCCCTCACATCACCACCACTCAGAGCTATGCAGTGCTCTGGTAAAAAAAACTTTCAAAGTAAATAAAATTTTAAAAAGGCAAATGAACTAAAGCAATGTGTAGAGGTTTTCTGCTGTGTATGGTAGGAAACAGATCTTGTGGTTATTATCAATAGAATCAACTCTTACTGGCCAGGACTGAACTCGACCAGTGAATATCAGAGCAATGAGGGGAAGTCACAGCTGCAGCCTGTCTCTGTTTCTCTATCTGAATGGTAAAATCAACACAGAACTGGTAAGAGCATGCATGTATAAGTCTCTAACTATACAAGAAACAAACAAGCAAAAATCTAATACCAAGAAACCAAGTGTCCCATGCCATTTCAAAATTGGAGAAGCATAGTTAATGACTTTTCAGACTTGAATGAATATGTAGTGAACAGGGGTCTGGGATTTTTTTAAAATCATTTTATATGGTATACACTAGAGCAAATGATCTCTACAAATTTAACTTTCAATAGTAAATCCTATGACCAAGATATTACAGTCTTCTCTATATATAATGAAATTGAGGCTCAGAGATAATGTAGGTAGAACATTGTTAAAAAATTGGTAAATGAATGAAACATAATTTGATTTCAAGCTTGCCACATATAAAAACAAAATACTTCTGGGTATCACAGTGGTAGTGCACAGTACTATTATGCTTGAGAGCACACAGGTCCTAGATACAAACCTGGGCTAGTACCATAAATCAGAGTAGAGGAGTGCTTTAATCTCTCTTTATCTCTGCCATTAAAATAATTTTTTACTTTCTAAGAATTTATTTATTTATGAGAAAGATAGGCAGAGACAGAAAGAACCAGACATCACTCTGGTACATGTACTGCCAGGGATTAAACTCAGGACCTCATGGTTGAGAATCCAGTACCTTACCCACTGTGCCACCTCCCGAACCACTAAAATAAATAAATTTTTAGGAAAAAAAAAGAGAGATAGTTTTGAGTAGATACCAGTCTATAGCCAACATGAGAGGAACTGCAAAAAAGGGGAATTCAAAGAAACTATACAGAAAAGTTGAAATGTATGTAATCAGCAAAGAAAGAACAGAAGCTATTGAATAGGACAAAAAAGGGGGGACTTTGAGTTTTCTACCTCCCTTTTCCCTTGGGCACTGAAGCCTGCTGACTTAACAGGAGAGTGTGTCCATAGGAGTCTGCGTTCCAGAAGTAAGCTGCATTGTACCCACAGATGAAGACCTGCCTTGCTGCAGCCCAGAGATAAACTGTAACTCAGTCCCCAGCAGGATAAAAATTTCTGGGAGCTGCTGCAAGCTGCTAGAATCAGAAAAGCATGTCTCAGCCACTCTTAAATTATCAGAATTGATGCACACAAATAAACCATTGTTCAGCACTCACTCTCTGAACATGGGGGTGCTGTCAAGCAGGCCACCTAGACAGTGCAGCTTGGCCAACTGGCATTTTTCTGTCCCTGGAGAATATATGACGATGCTAACTGTGGGCAGTTTTGAAGACTGAATTTCAGAGGACTGTTTGTGATTATGTGAGGCCATTGAATTAAACTTCCCATTGTGAGTTCCACAAAAATCTGTTCTCGTCCTGCCTGCTAGAGTTATGTCTAGACTGAATCTTCAGGGAAAGCCAAAGTTATCACAGCATATAGGTCTAGTGGCAGTGGGAAAAGAGTAGATCATGATACTGAGCAAGAATCTTGTTAAAATGCAGCCTGCTTGCTTTCAGGCCAGCCTACTTGTTTAGTTGGAGCACCATGCAAGTATGTATGCCCTTTCCTTGATCTGCTTGGTAGTGCAGAGCAGACAAGAGGCAATCTCACAGGTAAGTAGCCCACCCCTGAAGGAACTGGGTAGCCACACCATTGAGGCAGGTCTGCATCTCTTACTATTCACTTCTGTAGCAGAGATTTGCAAAGATCATATTATGGTAATCTGGGAAACCTTGACCAGACCAATACTTTCCCCAGCTGGCTAGTAAGGGAATTTGTCTGTTGTATGTTTCTTTCAAGATCTTTATACACATGTATGTAACCACTTTTCAGTCACCAGGTTCCAGATGCCATCAGGATGCCGGCCAGGCTTCCCTGGACGGAAGACCCCACCAATGTGCCCTGGAGCTCCGCTTCCCCAGAGACCCATCCTACTAGGGAAAGAGAGAGGCAGACTGGGAGTATGGATTGACCAGTCAACATCCATGTTCAGCGGGGAAGCAATTACAGAAGCTAGACCTTCTACCTTCTGCAACCCACAATGACCCTGGGTCCATGCTCCCAGAGGGCTAGAGAATGGGAAAGCTATCAGGGGAGGGGGTGGGATATGGAGATTGGGTGGTGGGAATTGTGTGGAGTTGTACCCCTCCTACCCTATGGTTTTGTTAATTTATCCTTTCTTAAATAAAAAATAAATTTAAAAAAATTAGAAAACCAAAAAAAAAAAAAGGATCCTGAAAGCAATAGCATAACAAAAGAGTTATATACAAAGGAAATGCCAGAAGATTATCAGCAAATTTCTCAACAAAAACTCTCCAAGTCATATGGGAGTGGCAAGACATATATCGAGTGCTTAATGAAAAATCATCAAACTCACAAACAAAAAAATATAATTCTGAAGGCCATTTGTATGCAAACCCAGTAGCATGCACATGTTGCAGTGCACTAGGACCCAGGTTTGAGCCCTCAGTTCCCACCTGCAGGGGGAGGAAACTTCAAGATCAATGTAGAAGTGTTGCATATATCTCTCCTCCTTGATATCTCTCTCTCTCTCTCTCTCTCTCTCTTTTGTTGTCAGTGTGAAATCAAGTTATGGAGGGCATGGTTTACAATGAGGCTCATTATGTGTATTTGTGAACCTTTAGTTGCTGTCAGCTATCAAAAGCATAAACACAAAGTACATGTTATAAAGAAATCATGCCCCCCTTTAATAATGTATTCTAATGTGGCATCCAAACCAATGCTTTTCGATTTCAATTTTTTAATTTTTATTAGTGGTTTAATATTGAATAACAAGATTGTAAGATAACAAGGGTACAATACAATTCCACACAGTTCCCACCACCAGAGATCCATTTCCAACCCCTCCATTGGAAGCTTCCCTATTCTTTATCCCTCTGAGACTATGGACCAAAATTCTATATGGGGTAAATTTTAATTTTGAGTCATAGTATACTTTCGTAATTTTTCCAACTGCAAATGTGCTTTATTGGGGAAATGTTGATTTACAATGTTGCTGTTATCACGAATACATTTATCATTACATTGCATCCTTGACCAAATCATCATCTTATTCCAACATGCATTTCCACATTTTAAGGTACATTTTTTCCTGAGAAATCATACTGATAAAAAAACTAATAATAAAATTGAATGATGGTTTAAGCAATTAACAAAGAATAAGGTCTAAAACATTCTTCTTAAAAGTAATAGTAACTTCATCATTGTGTTGTTAAATAGGCAACCAGGTATCTTATGTTAAAAATGAAAAGTGGGGCATGTGAACAATGGAATATCTGTTAGGGACTTTGATGAGTTGGGAACTGAGCTTGGTGGAAATGACATAGAAGAATAAAGCCAAATTCAGGCACCAAGTGCCAAGACAGAATTTCATTGTCTTAAAATAGCTTTTCAATGTCTCATTTTGATTGAGGATAAAACTAATAAGAAGATAAGACACTCAAGAGAAATTATAGGTTTACTTTTTTGACATGTTGAAAGTATAGGCCTTGGGATAGCTAATCAAAGCCTCTACTGGCATACAAATATAGAAACCTGAAAACTGAGCACAGTCTATGACTTAGAAACACAGTTTTAAGAATTATTAGAAGGCTGGGAGACAAAATAATGGTTATGCAAAACTACTTTCATGCCTGAGCCTGTAAAGCTTCAATCCCCAACACCATCATAGACCAGAGCTAGTAGTGTTTCTGTGAAATAATAATAATAATAATTGTTAAAAAATTTAATAACAATTTTAATTGGCACAGCTTACTGAAGAATTATAGAAGAATTTTTTTTATTCAATGTCTTTTCAAAGAATTATCATATTAAAGGGAGTTGGGCGGTACTGCAGCAGGTTAAACGCACATGGTGCAAAGCACAAGGACCAGCATAAGGATCCCAGTTCGAGCCCTCAGCTCTCCACTTGCAGGGAAGCTGCTTCACAAGTGGTTAAGCAGGTCTGCAGGTATTTATCTTTCTCTCCCCCTCTGTCTTCCCCTCCTCTCTCCATTTCTCTCTGTCCTATCCAACAACAACGAAATCAAGAACAACAATAAAACAACAAGGGCAACAAAAGGGAATAAACAAATAAATATTTAAAATAATAATTACAGTATCAAAAACTCAAAATTTGGGTAAGGGTAGATAGCATAATGGTTATGCAAAGAGACTCTCCTGCCTGAGGCTTCCAGATTCCAGTTTCAATCTCCTGCACCACCATAAACCAGAGCTGTGCTGTGCTCTGGTAAATAAATATATATATATAACCTTTAAAGGAGTGGTTACTAGTTAAGCTCCTACTTTACATAAAATAAGTTGAGGTATGGTGTCAAGAATTACAATGGTCCAAAGTCTAATCTGCCATTCGATTAAACCAATTCTCTGGGGGAAAAAAATAAGGTGTGGGGGTTTGTGGCCAACTGCAGAGTTCCAGGGAGCAACAGAATTTCATATTTGTTTTCATTTATTATTTCTATACAACACTGTTCAGCTCTGGGTTATGATAGTGATAAAGATCAAAGTTGTGACCTCTGGTGCCTCAGGTAGAATGTTCTGCATAACTGCTATTATACTTCCCAGCTCTAGATCTCATATTTAGTGCTGTATTAGAAAGTGATCTTCTGAGTGGGATAGAGACCAGTGTGACTCATGAAGAACCAGGTTCAGGAGAATCAGAGTCATGGCAGTCAAAGAATGAAGAAGGAAGCACTAATAAATCATATGATTAACTGTTTTTGAGGCACCAGGGAGTTGTCTTCATCTGGCCTAGAAATTATGAGATGCTAATTGAACATGACTTCAGTAGAAATTTGGGATGTGGAGATAATAAAATGTGAATGGGAGCAATTGATTGACTGCCTGACAAACTAGTTATTCTGAATGTTCAAAAATGAGAGGGCAGTGTGTAAGATTTTATCTGTGTTGATTCATGGTCGTATAGTTTTCAAACCTTTCCTAAATTCACTTTGCTCTAAATAATCCTGTGTGTTGTTTCTGATAAACTGACAGTGCAAACTGCTATCCACATCTGTTTTATGCCAACTGAACTCAGTTTGTCTGCACTATCTAAATGACCTCCTTCCTTTTGCCTTATCTCATCTACTATCTACTCTTCATAAAGCAGCCTGGATGATATTGGAAAAGACAAATCAAATCATATTTTGCAACATACTTGCTCAAAATCTTCTGATGTCTTTTTATATTCAATATAAGACCATGATAAGACTGACATACCTTTTCTTCTTAATACTGAATGTAATAGACAAGGCGAGAAAAAGAGAAAGAGATGAGGAGAGATACCACAATGTTGCCTGGCCACTCGTGAAGCTTCTCCTGTACACCAAGTCAGAGGTTTTACTCTGGGTCCTTCCACAGAATAAAGTGTACACTAGCAGAAGCATCTCTTGGGCCCCACACTTACCCCTTTTCTAAAGCACTCTTAGATAGTTCCAGATTTTTCCATTTACATTCTTGTCCCTGTACAGATTTAGCTTTCTCAGGGCAGATTTATTTTAACAAAGGGTCACAAATTTCCTATGATTTTCTACAATTTTCCCATCTTATTTTGTCGAACACTTTATATCACATGCATATATGTAGCATGTGCACATAGAGATCAAATGGTGGCTATTATATGTATTAATATACAAGCTTATTATTCTAAAATATTATTTCCATAGGCTTCCATACATAATAGCTCAAACACTTGTGCTGAGTGAGTAGACAAAGATAAAGTATATTATACTGATAAAAGAGAGAGAGATGTTCCTTTTAGGAGCTTTCTGTAGATGCGAAATAATTTTCCAGGGATCTTTTTAAGAAATTACATCATAGCACTGTCAGATAGACAATACAAGGTAACAGGGCTTGATAATCAATATGGTACAGTTGCCTTGCTAAGATCTGAAAGCTTAAGGATGAACAGAAAAGCTAAAGACACAGTTTTTCTTTCTTCACATGGAAATTTTTAAGACTTCTTTTTTTTATTATCTTTATTTATTGGATAGAGACAGCTAGAAATCAAGAGGGAAGAGAGAGGGAGAGGGAGAGGGAGAGGGAGAGGGAGAGGGAGAGGGAGAGGGAGAGAGAGAGAGAGAGAGAGAGAGAGAGAGATCTGCAGCCCCGCTTCACCACTTATGAAGCTTTCCCCCTGCAGGTGGGGACCAGGGGCTTGAACCTGGGACCTCACACACTGCATGTGTGCTCAACCCAGATGTGCCACCACCTGGGCCCCCACATGGAAATATTTTAAGATATGTGATCTGCCATCATTCTCTAAAATCTCTCACTAATATCAGAGCAGGGTGTAACTATAAATATGATGCTTTTTTTTCAATTCAATAAAACTGCTGTGTACAACCAGGTGTCAAGGGTTGTCTTAACACTACAGTGCCGTTTTAGAAAAGAAAATGATGTCTTGGCCAAAAATTCACATTTGTTCTCAGGTCACACAGGGTGAATTTTTAGCAAGAGTGAATGCAGCAGGGGAGAAGAGAAACAGCTTTTATTGATCTTGTTATTTATATGAAAACATGATTTTACTGTTTACCACAGTGTTCATTAAGTGCATCAACTATTATGTAGTGAATTTCTCCAGCACAATGAATACATTCAGCTGAAAATTACCAGAGCAGCCCTTTCAGAGAATGACAATGCATGTGAGAAATACTGCAGTAATCCAGCCAGTTAAATGTCTGCCCATAGATCTGGGGATTGCTATAACAGTCCACATGCTTCCTGCAATTCCAAAGCTGCTCTATACTTATCAGCTGACTTTCCACATATAGCCAGTTTTATCACCCCCTTAAGCCCTGGGAAGTAGCTGGTAATTAACCCTGGTTTTTCACACATGTATAAATGTGTCTCTGAAACAGATTAATGTAGAAATAAACAGGAATGCTAGCTTTTCTTGTCATTTGTATCATTTTAAAAGAAGGGTTTATTTTCCTCAATGTTTTTCTGAATCTCCATCTGAATGATGGAGATCGGATAGACTTTATTCCACTATGTCTGTGAAGAATAAAAATTTCTTTTCTACAGACTTGCTCTAGTAGCTCAGTTCTTTTGAAAATAGAAACTAAATACCTTTAAAAAGTCCCCAAAGTCTCTCCCTTTAAAACCTGCAGTGGAGTTAGCCTTATTTTTCTTTGATAGGTCTGAATTATTAGTCTTTTCATTGCAACTCTACCCTATAATATAATCCTGGGAGAGGCAAAACTAAAAGCAGCTGGATCACAGTTTCTAAATTTAGAGGGTCTGTGAATTCAAGTGGGATAAAAAGACAACATATTTTATATACCTAACTGCTCATTGACAGTGTCATTTCCTTCCATTTAAAAGACACGTCAACAAGAAGAGGACCTGTGATTTTGTCACTGATTGCAATAATGTGCAGCCATGTCAGCATGAAGCTGATATGTTTCACAACTTTGAAATCATTCCAGTTATTTTCCCTTTTGATCAATCATATTTAATGTACTATTAGAGAAACATTCATAGTTTGTTATTTTTTTATTTTTTAAATTATTCATTTCTACCAGGGCTATTACTGGGGCTTGATAAGCCCACTGCTCCTGATGGCATTTCTTTTATTATTTTTCACTTTCTGATAGAGACAAGAGAATTGTGGGGGGTTAGACAGGGAGAGGAAGAATGAAAGAGGGGAGGGGGTAGGAGGTAGGGAAAGAAAAAAGAAAAGAAAGAAGGAAGGAAAGAGAGAGAGAGAGAAAGGAAAGAAGGAAGTAAGGAAGCAAAGAAGGAAGGAAGGAAGGAAGGAAGGAAGGAAGGAAGGAAGGAAGGAAGGAAGGAAGGAAGGAAGGAAGAAAGGAAAGAAGGGAGGAAGGGAGGGAGGGAGGGAGGGAGACACTTGAAGCACTGCTTCACCTTTCATGAAGCTTCAATTCAGCAGGTGGGGATAGAGCCTTGAACATAGGTCCTTCTGCATGGTAACATGCACAATCTACTAAGTGTGCCTCTGCCCAGCCCCTGAGAAGCATTCATATTATTCTTTAACAATGCATAGTATTGTTTTTGTTTGTTTGCTTCCAGGATTATTGCTGAGGCTCAGTGCCAGTACTAAGAATCCACTGCTTCTGCTGACCATTTTTTCCCTTTTATTGGATAAGAAAGAGATAAATTGAGAGAGAAGTGGGAGACAGAGAAGGAGAAAGACAGACACCTGCAGACCTGCTTTACTGCTTGTGTGCTCCCCCTCCCCCTGCCCTCGCAGGTGGAAAGCCTGGATCTCAAACCTGGATTCTTCCATGGGTCCTTGAGCTTAGTACTTTCTGTGTTTAACCAGTGCACCACTTCCTGGGCCCACATGCATAGTATTGTGATAAGTATGTTTCAGTATAAATGGTTAACTTTGTAACTCTCTTTTACCTTATATGTTAGAAAGGTTTGCTCTTAAGATAGATTCTATAGACTTCACCAGACTGTCAAAGTTATCTATAACTCAACACATGACAAGTTGGGCTGCTCACACAAAATTAGTTTTCCTGGGACTCACACTATTATTGAAAGAATTGTGAATTTTCAAGTGATCCCTTAACTTTTCTAAGTATTCTGATGTTTGGTATTTTCATTCTTGTATAACTTGCCAAGAATATTCTATAGTTGAGATCTATCTTCTACAACTTTTTCCAGACCAGTATGCTCTAAGATTGTTGGCAGTGTTCAAAACTTAGTCATTTCAGGCTAAGAGGTCTTGTTGAGCTTTTTATAACTATACTCAATCACATAAAGGATAAAACATCACCTTTCAAACTAAACTAAATGGAAGGGAACCCTTCAAATCCTTAAAGAATCATGACTCTGATGATGCAGTGAATAACAAAACAAACAAACAAGAAATCAGTTAGCAAGCCTGTCACCAGCTCCAGCCAAGTAACTATTGTGTACTGCTGCTTATGTCATTTTTGGCCAGAGATCCATGAGGATATTTTTCCCATTCCAATTTCTTTACAAATCTTTCCCCCTCTTAATATATCTACTGTACTGTGTCTGCTTATTCTGAATTTGGTTTCCTTGGACTTTTTTTTTTTTTGAAGTTCCCCATATCTTGCACAGTGGAAACTAATTAATCTGTTTAAGGAACTGACCCTAAAAATGTAGTGGAAGAAAGGCTCTTCACATCATCCATTTGTTTAATATCCAGTAGGCAGCTGTGGGAGGTAGAGACTGGAGAGAAAGGAGGATAAGGCAAGGTCCCTCTATTGGAAACCATCATACACATTCCAGTGCCCCCCACCCGCTGCCTCTCTCCCTCTTAGACTTTATTTGATTATTAATGAGAAAGATAGGAGGAGAGAGAGAAAGAACCAGACATCATTTTGGTGCATGTTCTGCCAGGGACTGAACTCAGTACCTGGTGCCTGAGAGTCCAGTGCTTTATCCACAGCACTTCCTCCCTAACCTTATCTCTTCTTCTCTCTGAACTAGGCTACTCACACACTATTTGGGCTAATCTTAACAGATGTCATAAGTATCTGAATTTTGAATGTGGCCCCAGAGTCTATTTCTTTTTTTTTTAAGCAGTGCTTAATATTGTTATGTAGAAGTTTTATTTATTTTTAACAGATTATTTTCTGAATTCTTTAAAAATACTTTATTGGGTGGGGTAGATAGAATAATGGTTATGCAAAAAGTCTCTCATACCTGAGGCTCCAAAGTCCCAGGTTCAATCCCCTGCACCACCATAAACCAGAGCTGAGCAGTGCTCTGGTAAATAAAACAAAATTAAAAACAAATAAATAAAAAAGAGAGAAAAAATTAGAAGCAAAAATTAAACTGAGATAATCCAAAATCCATTTTTAAAATATATACTATTTATCTTTAATGAAAGAGAGAAAGATACAGAGACAAACCAGAGCACTGCTCTGCTCTGGCTAATAGTAGTGCTGGGAATTGAACCTGAAGCTGTAGAGCCTCTTTTGCAGAACTGTTATTCCGTCTCTCCAGTCCCCCAGAGTTCATTTCTAACTGGAAGTTTGACATAAGTGTATGACTCTCCAGTGGCCCACATTGCAGCTGTCTAAAGAATGAAATGAGAGGTTACATACTGGGAACTTTTCATACCCCAATCTTCCTAGCCAGATGGACATCCTAGCATCAAGAGTTTAGGGTCACTTCTGGTAGAACCATTACAGTTTGTTGTAAATGGTCTAAGACCACACCATACATAACATTTTACAGCTAACTTTTTCCAGCTAGCAGTCTTCTTTTTATTTCACATCAGTACGCATATGAACTTCAGATTCTGTTCAGATTTCCTAATAATGTCTATACCATTCTGCATAGTTCACTTGTCTAAACTGGGATCCTATCCAAATCTATGTATTGTCCTGTATTGCTTTGTGACTTAAAAATATTTTTAAGACCTAGTACAAAAACATGTCTTCAAAATAATTTATCAGGGGCTGGGTGGTGGTGCACTTGGTTGAGTGCACATGTTACTATGCACAAGGACTCAGGTTCAAGTCCCCAATACCCACCTGCAGGGGAATAACTTCATAAGTGGTGAAGTAGGGCTGCAGGTGTTTCTCTATCTCCCTCTCTACCTCCCTCTTCTCTCAATTTCTGTCTATCTCTAATAATTAAATCAAGATAACAAAAAGAACAGTTTATAATAAAATAATTTATCATTGTTATTTTGTGGTTACTTTTTAATACTAAATAAATTATATTTGGCAGTGTCTTATATTATCTGAGTATACTGCTTGTTAAGTAAGTAGAAATACTTATTTTTCTTTGGCTCTGGCTACCATTACTGGTAAGAAACCTTTCCCTTCACACCAGTCTTTGTAAGGCAGGGGCAAAAATATTCGCTTGTCCATTCATGAATGACTTTGACGGAGTTTATATTGACAAAGATTTCTGTTTTCATGAGCAAAGTCCTTGATAATAAAAATGAATCTTTTGTAAATGTTAATGTTTATTTAGTCCAGAAACTGTTAAAGGCTTAGATGGAGCCATTCCTGAGAATATTCAACACATACATATCTTTTTTTTATAAAAGCTGCCTTTTTATAGAAAATTAAAACAAGATACTGGGTACTGTCCAGCAAACCATAACAAAGGGACTTTTCAAAGTTAACCCAATTAACAAATAATGTGATGATAATATTAACTATTGATTGTCTTTTTGAACCCTAAGACAGCAGGAACCTCACATCTTCACTATAGAGCCCCTACTTCCCCCAGTCCTGGAACCCTTGGATAGGGCCCACTTTCCCGTATGCATCTCCCAATCCAAACCAAATAACATTGCATCTGCCAATCACAACCTAACCAAAGCAACGATTGCTACCTCAACATGCTTCACCTCAGAATGTATCCAGAGACTTCACGTGTGGAATGACAACCCTTCAGCTTCATTACTCGGGTGAGACCTTTCCTTTAATAGTACACTCTAATTTCATCTCAGGTAGTTCACTTTCCAACAAAGTCCCATAACCTAGATATACACCAGTCTCTGTGAGAGAGAGCTTATGTGCACACGTATCCACAAACTACTGCAAAATATATACCTGAAAGCAGGACTACACTAGAGTTTGCAGTGAGTACCTCCCTAACACTTCCTCTCCACTATTCCAAGCTTGGGATCCATGATTGCTCAACAAATTGTTTGGCTTCATATGTTAACTCTCTTTTCAATCACCAGGTTCCAGATGCCACCAGGATGCTGGCTAGGCTTCCCTGGATTGAAGACCCCACCAATGTGTCCTGGAGCTCAGCTTCCCCAGAGTCACACCCTACTAGGGAAAGAGAGAGGCAGACTGGGAGTATGGACCGACCAGTCAACGCCCATGTTCAGCGGGGAAGCAATTACAGAAGCCAGACCTTCTACCTTCTGCAACCCTCAACGACCCTGGGTCCATGCTCCCAGAGGGATATAGAATGGGAAAGCTACCATGGGAGGGGGTGGGTTATGGGGATTGGGTGTTGGGAATTGTGTGGAGTTGTACCCCTCCTACCTTATGCTTTTGTTCACTAATCCTTTCTTAAATAAAAAATTTAAAAAAAAATTAAAAAAAAAAAAAAGAAAATTAAATGAACTCTGTCTCAACACACAGAATTTAAAACATGCAGGTCCTGTTGTCTTTGCTTTAATGTGTTGCTTGATTTTCAGCCTAAATACTTATGTGTATTATTTGTACCACAATGCAGTCAGATTTTTTATTATGGTTGCAACTATCATTCAAAATTGCTGCCTTTTTGCCTCTTGCCACAAAGTTTCATTCTACCTCCCCCACTCTAAGAACTCTTGTTAGCCTCATCAAATGAACAGAAATGTCCTAGTTTTTTTTTTTTTTTTCCAAGTTATACTAGACAAAAAGGAAAGGGAAGAAAAATGGGCTTTTTGAAGATGATTGAATTTTGTATGAATCCAAAGCTCATTTCCTTTCTAGCTGTAGCCAGTAAAAGGTTATTTGCAAAACCCTGCAATACTAAGTATCATTCTTTATCACTTTAATGTGGGGAGCCAACAATTCAATGGAAACAAGCTGAGATGTAGGACAATTAAACACAGGGCTTAGCTTTGGAAGGGTGTTGGCATTCCTAGAAAGGTTCCTTTTTGTGATAATATCTACGTTCCATTCAATTTCCTCTGCTTTATAATGTGGTACTTACAGCTTCACATTATTTGGATTCTGAGAATATATTATTTCTTCTTTCTAAAGAGCTTAAAATAGGAATGAAACCAGGATATATAGGACAGTAGCAGAAACAAAAGTCTCTAAAATGTGTTGACACTTATTTCTGCACTTCTCTCTAGAAGAGCTGCATAGTTACAGCCTTCTTTCCCTAAAATTGCTAATTTTGTGTGTCAATATTTATTTACTGAGCATCTACAGTATATCAAGCTTGGAAAATAGCAACATTGAATAGAAAAGAAAAAAAAATACCTCTTCTCTAATAGACCACGCTGATTCACTATGTGTGTCGGCAGTGGGGGGAAGGGAGAAGGTGATAACAAACAGACAATAAGGAGGAAGATAATAAGTATAATATGAGTTATATTTGATATGAGAAAGGCTAAAGAGAGAGCTAAAGTATATGCAGAGTGGAGATTGGGGATTGAAATGGTAATGGTTAGGGAAATCATTTTTCTGTTTTTTATTTTTTTTAACCTGGTTACCAGGGCCTCCCATGTGATTTCACTGCTGAAGGCTTTTTCAGATAAACACGAGAAAGAGAGAGAGAGAGAGAGAGAGAGGCAGCTTCCCCTCATGACACAGCACCTCCCACAGCTCAGACTTGGACCATATGTCTGGCAAAACATATGCTCTAGCTAGTGAGTTATTTCTCTGGCCCCTAACCAGAGACTTACCTAGACATATGCACATATAGAATAAACAATATTAGTGTAGGATCTTCAAGTTTCAAAGATGGAAACATGGATTTCTTGTTTGTCATTCATAGGCACCAAAAAAAAATACTGATCAATTATTGTTGTCCTCATTTTCCAAGTGAAGGAAATGAATGACTTGTATGCTTAGGATTACAAAACTATATTCTCATAGCTACGGAAGCATCCCCCCTGCAGGTGGGCTGCTCAAAACCTTGCAGGTGGCAATGTGTGCTCTCAACAGGGTAGAACATGAGTCCACCAGACCCCAGACTTCATAACTATGATACCACATATAGAGCAGCACCTAAGATGGTCCCTATGGTAGTTACCCCATGCAGACCCAAGATCTCTGTTTCTCTCTCTCTCTCTCTCTCTCTCTCTCTCACACACACACACACACACACACACACACACACTTACACATGCATCAAATACTAATAAACTCGATATGTTTCTGTAACATCATCTCTGCATACAAAAGTATATGTGAAGTACAAAATAGGAGTTAATCAGTTTAAATTAAGCCACAAACACAAGATACGTAATTTTATGACAGTGGTGATTTCTATAGGAACTTAGAAAGCACAAGCTTAATATTAATATTTTGAATTCATTAGTGAATTTATTGGCTCTTCATAGTGATTCTAGATAATAGGTTTGTGCAGTAGTCCTATCTTACAAAAAAGGAAAACACAGGAAATGAGTAGTTGAATGAGTGGCTTCTTTACACTTGGTGAAACTGTTAAGTCTGGTTCAAAACCAGTAAATACAGTTATTGATACATGTGTAGAATTTCTCTATTTTCTGCAAAACACTCATCCTCAGCCTCGATCCTCCTCCACCACCATGCACCAGGACCTGAAAGCCTGCAATACACCAAACCCAGTCCAAGTTCGCTTTGTGTTTTCCCTTTTTGTTCTTACTTATCAACTTCTGTCCATGAGTGAGATCATTTCATATCCATCCTTCTCTTTCTAACGTATCATTTTATATGATTCCTTCAAGCTTCATCCCACATAAGGTGAAGAAGGTGACTTTGTAATTCTTAATATAGGAGTAATATACATGTATTATGTATATATATATCATATATATGTAATATAACATATATATGATATATATATTATCTTCTTAGCCACTGCAGGGTCATAGGGTAGGTCCACTTCTAGCCTTTTGGGTTGTCTCTAGACTTCTCGCCACAGAGTTCAGACCAATTGACATTCCCACCAGAGGTTTCCTTTGTTCCCACAACCCCTCCAGCATTTGCTACTTCTACCTTTTCTAATGTATGACTTTCTCACAGGAGTGAAGTAGTATCTCCTTGTCTTTATTTGCATTTCTCTAACAATCAATGACTTGGGACATTTTTTTCATCAGTCTGTTGTCTTTTAGGATATCTTCTTTGGTGAATCTTCTGATCTTCTGTTCATATCCTCTTCCCATTTTAGGATAGAACTTTTTTTTTCTGAGTTTGGAGAACTTTTTATATATCTTGGTTATTAGCCTTTTGTCTGAATTGTGGCATGTAAAAAATCTCCTATTCTGTAAGGAGTCTCTTTGTTTGGGTGGTAGTTTCTTTTATTGTGCAGAAGCTTTTTAATTTGATGCAATCCCATTAGTTTATGCTTGTTTTTGTTTTCTTACATTTGGACTTGGGTCATTGAAAATACCTAGAAAACTTAGATGAAAGAGTGCTGCCAATATTTCCTTCAAAAGACTTGATAGTTTCTGGTCTAACATCCAAATCTTTGATCCATTTGGAGTTTACTTTTGCATGTGGTGAAATGTAGTGGTTCAGTTTTATTCTTCTGTACATTTCAACCCAAAGGAGACTCTCCTTTCTCTATATAATAGTTTGGGCCCCCTTGCCAAAACTTAGATATCCATGGGTGTGGGGGCTTATTTCTGTGCTCTCGATTCTATGCTGCAGGTCAATATGTCTATTTTTGTTCTAGGACCAGGCAATTTTGTTTATAATGGCCTTATAATATAGTTTGAAATCTGGGATTGTGATACCTCCAATTCTGTTCTTTTCTCATGATTGCTTTGGTGATTCTAAGTATTTTCTGGTTCCTGATAAATTTTTATAACTTTGTTCTATTCTCTTAAAATTATTTGTTGGGATTTTGATGGGGATTCCTCTATGGGGAACTACTGAGAAGACAAAGTTCTGTTTATTCAAATGTAGATAGATGTTCACTATAGAATTTTACCACCCCATCCTGCACTCCAATTATGACTTTACTGTGTAGCTAGTGGTTTCAAGTACAAACTTCTAGTTAGGACAGATACTGTTTGTGCGTGCAAGCAGAATACTTCCATCTCTTACACTATATTGTTAGATAGCTTCTTAGGTAATACTTCAAGTTGAGTTTAAATATGATTCACTATAACTTTATATCCTGTCTATTTTATCTTTATTGCATTTTTAGTGAAAGTGCTACATTGTCAGAGGAATTAAATTCCTGTTCAGTATTGGACATTGCTCAGCTTAATAGTTGTAGTGATTCATGTTTAACTTGTAACATATAATAGTATAATAACTTATAACTTATAATAATATTGGAAGCAACATAATATATCTATTTTTAGCTGACAGTCTCTCCTCATCTGACAGCTATTGTGGCTATGTCTTTTATTATATATCCTTCACCAAGTTTTTGCATTTACCCAGGTCTTTATTAGACAATACTGGAGATAAAACAATAGTGTCTAGAAAAGGTGGTATACATTATTTTTTCTAGGAAGATTTGAATTTTTATTCTGTTCAAGATAAGACATAATTGATCTAGATGTTAACTTATCAATTTGTCTTATCTAGTAGCCTCAACAAACTCTAAAATATATGTAAACTATTGTGTTTTCAAGCAGACACCTTTTCTTCTCAAAATGCCTCCTCATTCTCGCTGAAGTACACAAATAAAAGAGAATCCTCTCAAGAGCCAGTCCAGTCTTATGGCCCATCTCTATGATACATCATAGAATCCTTTCAAGAGCCAGTCCAGTCTTATGGCCCATCTCTATCATACATCAGGTACAGTTCTTCTTCTAGCATTTGCCCTTCTTCCGTAGCCAGTCAACAGCATCAGGTTGAGCCTGATGTAAAGTTTCGAGACCTCCTTTGAATCTGGAGAGGTGGCAGTCGTTGACTATGTGGGTACAGTTAAGGTAGCTATGTCTTCAGTTATCTTTGTTGTTGATGATGCTGTTGCTCATAGTCGATTTGCTTATTACAGTCTCCCCAACTTAGGTTCTAAATCTCTCCTTAGCCTGGTTCCACTTTGCCCCTCCAGCCACACTTACTCTCCACACAGCTAACCTCCTTGCAAGCTCCATCATTCTTCTCCCTGACCTCTCTACAGGGCTGGCATGTAGCTGACTTTGAAATTTTACCTACACTTTGTGGGAAGGGTTTGAAAGTTTCCTTTCCAAGTATAACAAATTTCTACCTTTGCAAGAAAGTCTTACCTACACTTTGTGGGAAGGGTTTGAAAGTTTCCTTTCCAAGTATAACAAATTTCTACCTTTGCAAGAAAGTCTTTCCTAATCACTGCAACATCTTAAGCTATAAACTCAATTTTAGAAGCTCTAAAATCTGTTTGAATAGCTATTCTGGCATCTCCAAGTAGTCAGCAATTCTCTTAGTGCCACATGAATTCTTATACTGTGCACATGCTCACTATCTATGATTCCATATACAGCCTAGTAGACCCTGACCTTTTGCTGATGGACCAGGGAATGGAGCAAGGACATGGAGTTGAGGTAAGAATAAGAAGGGAGAGGGGCATTCCAAACAAGGGACCAGTGTTTCTCAAACACCACTGGCCTCAGCAATGGAACTTAGACACCAGAAGATTTTAAAGTAACATAATGACTTTACTTTCTTAGCCTTTTATTAATTTATTTTTCAAATTTGATTCTCTGCAACTATTCCTCTCCATCTAAATGTCACTGGTTTTTGCTTCAGGGTATTTACAGAGACAGAAGTAAGCCTTGTGAAAGCCAGAGGAGCAAAGCACAGCATGTGGACAGTGTAAGGAAAGTAACTTCACTGGACAAAGTCAGGCCCTAGTTAAGTAAAATTCTTGTGACAGCAGAGCCATGAAAGACATATTACATTTCTTTATCTTTTCCTTTTCTTCTTTTTTGATACTTAACAATGTCTATCTTGTATAATCATCAGAGACAATATTTCAATATAATATTATATTATAGCTGGGCTGGCAAAGTAGCTTACTGGCAATGAGCTTGCTTTGCCATACACATGATCCAGGTTCAAATCTCTGTTGCACTGGAAGAAGTTCAGGTACTGTGGGTTTCTTTCCCTCTCTTCTCTCTGTCTTTGATGCTTTCTATTTTTTTCCCTCTGAACAAGCTGACCTGGAGGGGTTAGATCTCAGCACCACCAAAGAATACATATATTTTACCAAGGTCTGATAAATCACAGCAACAACAATAACAACAAAATCATCTATTTTATTTTTTAATTTAATTAATTAATTTATTTATTTAAGTTATATTTATTTATTTACTGGATAGAGACAGCCAGAAATTGAGAGGGAAGGGGAGACAGCAAGAGAGATAGAGAGACACCTGCTGCCCTGCTTCACCACTCGTGAAGCTTCCCACCTGCAAGTGGGGACCAGAGGCTTGAACCTGGGATTTTTGTGCACTGTAATGTATGTATTTAACCATGTGTGCCACCACTTGGCCCCCAAACCACCTATTTTACCAGGATCTGCTGTCTTACCTGATAGAACATATCCTTTACTATGTATGAGATTCTGGAACCAAAGAGCAATAGTATGGAACTCCATGGAGCATCTCTCCCTTCTATATCTGTCTCTACCTCAGCTTCTCTCAAGTAAAGAATAACAGATTGCCATAGACTTTCAGCCACCAAGTTGCAGATGCTATCATGAAACCATCCCCTGGGCAGATAACTTCACCAATGTGTCCTGAAACCTCACCTCTCCAGAGCTCTATCCCATTAGGGAGAGATTAAAAACAGACTGGGGTAGGGGAGGGAATGATAGGGGGAAGATGACCAGAGGGCTCTGAACTCCAACTCCATCAGGACTAGAGAGAGAGGAGGAACAAAGCAGGGACAGTTAGATGTAGTAACAGGTGTATGTGTGACTTGGAAAGGAAGAGAAGATGGGACCATAGGGGGGGAAGGGGATAAATATACACAAATATAGACAGATAGTTGTAGAAATTATAGCTAACCCATATCTGCAACCTTAGGCGAACTGTTGTTGCTACCAATGGAGGAACTGGGCATCCAGAATTCTGATCATGGAAATAGTGCAATTGTGGCCCTGTTAACTTGTAATTTTGGAAATCAATGTTAAATCACTAATAAAAATTAAAGGTCAATAAAACTAAATAAAATATAAATATAGAAAAATAATAAAAGATTGGTACAGAGAGACTGCTCAGTGGGTATATTGCCCATGTGTGTGACTCCATGTTCCCTGGAGCCATAGAAATAAAATAAACTGCTATGATTCTTTAATAATATGACATTCTAGTGATATCCATTTTATTTGCAGATGTAGAAATCTATAAATCATCTAATTCAATCTATTTTTCACCTTAAAACTCAAGAATACAAAATAAAGCCTATAAATTCATTGTGACCATGTATTAATAAATGCTGAAGTTGAGAAGATGTGTATATTTGCTTTTGATTAATAACACTTGAAATAAAACTAGGACTGAGTTAAAAGATCAAAAGGATTCACCAGGTATTATAAAATTAACATTTTAAATTCTATTTCGAAAATATTTGAGCGTTCAAATTAACAGACATTTTAAAAAAATGGTCAGTGTGTCCAGAAACTTCATGTGTGGAATGACAACCCTTCAGCTTCATTACTCGGGTGAGACCTTTCCTTTTATAGTACACTCTAATTTCATCTCAGGTGGTTTACTTTCTAACAAAGTCCCATAACCTAGATATACACCAGTTTCTGTGAGAGAGAGCTTATATGTTCACACGCATCCATAAACTACTGCAAAATATATACCTGAAAGCAGAAGTACACTAGAGTTTGCAGTGAGTACCTCCTAACACTTCCTCTCCACTATTCCAAGCTTTGGGTCCATGATTGCTCAACAATTTGGCTTCATATGTTAACGCTTTTTTCAATCACCAGGTTCCAGAAGCCACCAGGATTCTGGCCAGGCTTCCCTGGATTGAAGACCCCACCAATGTGTCCTGGAGCTCAGCTTCCCCAGAGACACACCCTACTAGGGAAAGAGAGAGGCAGACTGGGAGTATGGACCGACCAGTCAACGCCCATGTTCAGCGGGGAAGCAATTACAGAAGCCAGACCTTCTACCTTCTGCAACCCTCAATGACCCTGGGTCCATGATCCCAGAGGGATAGAGAATGGGAAAGCTATCAGGGGAGGGGGTGGGTTATGGAGATTGGGTGGTGGGAATTGTGTGGAGTTGTACCCCTCCTACCTTATGGTTTTGTTCATTAATCCTTTCTTAAATAAAAAAATTTAAAAAAAAATGGTCAGGGTAGAGGAGATAACATAATGGTTATGTAAAGATCCCTTACTGGCCAGATCATGTGCCTTACCAGAGATACTATGTAGACTCAAACTCTAGCATCAGATGGAAGTACCCCAGCAGCACCAGAAGAAGCTCTCATACTGTGCTCTCTCCCTCCCCTCTCTTACTTTCTCCCTCTCCCTCTCCCTCCACCTCTCATCTTCTGTCTCTCAATTTAAACATAAAACTTGTTTGGGAGTGGTGAAATTATTAATGCATGAAGTCTGAGCATTACAAAAAAATATGTGTTTAAAAAGCAAGATAAAGAAGAGAATTTGAAAACTCTCAATTTAGTGCAGCAGAAACTCAAGGGAGCTGTTTAGTGACTAACTTAATATCCGTCAATGTCACTATCTCACTCAAAGCACAGATTCCTTGCCCTTATCACACCTTGTTTATTTTTCTATATGTTTATATCTTACTAATTTCTTGTCTTCTCTGGGGATTTCCATATACAGGAAAAATAATTCAAGTTTCTTAATAATTCATAGATTATCCCTGTATATAGGTTTATTTTGGATGTATACAAACACTACTCATATGGCTTCACAGTATTTTACTCTTATGGCTTTTAAACTTATTTGTTTACATAAACACTCTCAGAATCATTATTATAGGACTACTTATTTCACACCATTTTTTTAATCTCACACCATTTTATGATTTGCATGTAACTCCTATGAGCCACTAATACAATAATTTTAAACTACGTAGCAACTATCATGATGGTCATCATGGCTGTTAGCATTTATTGGGAAACAACAATCCTTGATTTCTTGAAATATATTACCCAATCAGTCCTCTTTATAAACCAAGAAGTGGTATCACTGTTTTCTCTGTAGTACAGAAATGGAAACAAGCATAGTGATCTAAGGGTTCACATGCTGTCAAGTCTAATTCCCAGACACAAGGTTTCCAATGCTATCTAAGATTTGTTTCTCCACTATAAGACAGTGTTATCCTTATCTACTTCACAAAGGAAGACACAGAGGCGTGGAGAGACTACTCCTTACAGGTCTCCTCATTCCTATGAAGTGAACAGGTCTATTTAACATGCCGCTCTTTTGTTTCCTGTCTCCTCTTGAACAGAACAATATTTGTTGTTGAGTTAGTAGTGAGTAGTAAATTTAGTGAGTAGTAAATTTAATTCTAATTAAATTTATTCTTAATTAATTTATTATTTATTATTAAATTAATTCTAAGTGATCATAAAATTATCCTCTGATCCTTTAACCTCTACTTGAAGGTCTATACCAATTTAGTTTTTTTCTCTTATATTCCATCGCTTTCCTCCTCCTCTATTTTTCTTCTCTTCTTTCTTCCTGCTGTCCCTCATTCAATATCCCCTGTTCTAGTCTTCACAGAGTGGTAGGTGCAGACTAGTCAAAAGTAAGGCCACTTTGTTTAAGATACATCTGGGGGTGGGGTGGAGAGATACAGGTTACTGTAACCTGTGCCACCATGTGTGAGAGAATCAGTGGCAGCACATTGATGCCCTAAGGATAAAGATGGGATTAGATGAGATGACTGAATAAAATAAAGTAAATGAGGGGAGGGAAAGGAATGCAGTATGTAGAGAACTGAGTAGGGGGCAAGGAGGGTTTCTTCTGAGGAGGTGCTGTTGAGTCAGTGCAGGTCGGTGAAGAGAAGCCATTGTGAGTAGACACTGCTGTTAAACAATCTACAAGTTTATTATTATTATAGTTTCATTTATTTACTGGATAGAGACAGCCAGAAATCAAGAGAAAAGGGGGAGAGAGAAAGGGTGAGAAAGATACCTGCAGCACTGATTAACCACTCACAAAGTTTTCTCCCTGCAGGGGGACTGGGGACTCAAACCCAGTTCCTTGAGTACTGTAACATGTGCACTCAACCAGGCATTCCTCCACCGGGCCCCAAGGATCTACTAGTTTCCATAGGCAAAGGGAAGCAAATATTCAAGGTCTTGTGTGATTTTTATAGTCTACGCCTTCTTGAATATTATTTATCACCAGTAGAATTATCTTTTTGAGTCATTTCCATGATGAATCCAGATGGCCACTTCCCTTCCCTTCTCCTTCCACCTTCCCATTGCCCTCCGCACCTCCCACTCCTCCCCTTCCCTCCCCTCCCTTGTTCCTTCCTCTATTTTTCTCTCTCTTTATATAGACTGAAATTGAGAGGGAAGGGAAGGCAGAGAAAAACATACACTGGCAGCACAACACTTTCAGTGATCCTGAATATTCCTCCCTACCTGTGAGGACCAGGGATTTGAACCTAGATTCTTGCACACGGTAGCATTTGTGCTCAAGCTGGTGTGCCACTGTCTGGCCCTACAAAAAGCACTCAGAAGTTGCTGTGAACACATACGGTATTAAGGGGGAGCCAGTTGCGAGGGGAAACCTGAGGACCCCAGACTTCTGTGTGAAAAGACCCTGTCATGAGCCTCAGAAGCTTTGGAGAAGGGAGAGGGTAAGTTTCACACTCAGTCAATTTTCAATTTTTATTTGCAGTTTCAGCAAATAACAGGACTAAAGGGAACTCCTTAAGATTCCAAGTTTTTTTTTTTTTTTTTTCCAGGGCAGGGACTAGTCTGTGTTCATCTTTGCTTCCCTACAGGTGACACAGCATCTGGCAAATATGTGACACAAAGAGTAAGCATAAGGAAATGAACTGTTGCTCAAACACAGCCGTGGGAGTACTTGGATATGTTTTAATAATTGCATTATAAATAATGAAATGCCATAAGGACCTAGTGGGGGTCGAGTTGTTATGTGGAAAACTGAGAAATGTTATGCATGTACAAGCTATTGTATTTTGTTGTCTATTGTAAATCATTAATCCTTCAGTAAGAAATTTTTTTAAAAGAATACTATCATTTTCCTTCTTATATGAGAGAGCAAGTAATGTTAGCTCTGATTCTTACAACCTGAAAGTATATCTGAATAAATAAAAATGAAAGCAAAAAATAATGCAATGCCACACTTCTGATGTACCAGTAGCAGTTCTTAACATTATCGATACATTAATGCAGCTAATCTTCAAAGCAACCCTTGAGACACTTCACCACCTGCTTTTTAATTAGCTAACTGTGAGTTTATCTTGCTTTCTTCTAAAAGAATATCTATTTGTATGTTCATAATAGCATCACTAAAAAATAGGCGACCTTAGATTCAAGTCCTTCCTTAGATCTAGCTCTTGTATCATCTTTGTCTTCTTAGTTTTAGCTGAGTTTGAGGGAGTTTGTGTAACTAATGTCATTGCCCAGTGAGCACTCGTAATTTTTTTTCTTCTTTAAAGGTCACTCCTGCAGAGATTTTGTTGTAGTTGTTTGGTGATCCATGGTGTGGCTGGGAGGCTGGGGAGACAGCGTAATGTGTATGCAAAAAGACTTCCATGCCTGAGGCACCAAAGATCCCAAGTTCAATCTCCAGCACAATCATAAACCAAAGCTGAGCTATGTTCTGGTAAAAATAAATAAATAAATAAAGGGTCAGAGTGTAGCCTCAGAGGTGACACGGTGGTAGAATTCTGCAATTACAAGCATAAGATACTAAACACTGAAAACGCCAGAGTAATGCTCTGGTGTTTTAAGTAAATAGATGACAGATGATAGAGATTAGATAGATAGATAGATAGATAGATAGATAGATAGATAGATAGATAGATAAACAGATAGATAAACAGACAGATAGATGGATAAATAGGTAAATAAATACATAAATACATATTTTAGGGGGCTTGCCAGTGGTACACCAGGTTAAGTTTAGATACTACTATGCAGAATGACCCACACAAGGACTAGAATTCAAGCCCCACTCCCCACCTGGAGCAGGGATGCTTCACAAGCAGTGAAGCAGGTCTGCAGGTTTCTTTCTTTCTCTTCCTCTCTATCTACCCCCTCTCCTCTCAATTTCTTTCTGTCCTACCCTATCAAATAAAATGGGGGGGGGTGCAAAAATAGCGACCAGGAGCAGTGACTTCATAGTGCTGGCACAGAGCCCCAGTGATAACCCTGGAGGCAAATAAATCAATAAATAAATGTTAAAATAAGAAAAGCATGATGTGGCTGGATTCCAGGCCAGTTGTCTAAATACCACTCTAAGTAAACAGGAGAAATTTGAGCAAAAAAGCAAACAATGTGCAGGTAGGTGGGTAAGAAAAGAGATTCTAGTATTTGTACAACTAGTTCTGTGTCTGTGACATTAGCAAGTATAAAAAGATCTCTTTTTATACTTCATTAGCAAGTGGAGTACATAATATGGTCTAAAAGTCCAAGTTCCTATCAAGTGAGTACAACGGTTAGTTTGTCTGTTGAGTTATAATAATTGGGCTATGTCTTAATGCTGTTCATACACTGGCCTCATCTAGGGACGTTATAAATCTAATGGCTAATAGTAGGGAAGGCTGGGCCGCAGTTTCATTTCTTCCATATAGCAATTGCATAATTGTAATTGTGCAAAAATCGTTAGCAGTAGCTCAGTACCGTCATCTTTCAAACGCTTATTTTGCCTCCTATATGACATATTGATTCCTCAGGGGATATATAAAAGCAGAGTAAAACCAGAAGACTTTCAAAATATTATTAACGGGAATGAGGATACAGAACTCTGGTGTGGGAAAGGTGTGCAATTATAGCTTATTTTATGATTTTGTAAATGAATATTAAATCACTAATTTAATTTTTTTAGAAAAAGGGTCTTGTTTCATTGTTCCTGATTTTTTTTTTTAATTCAGATAGATACATATAGAGAGGAAGAAACATATAGCATCAGGACTTTCCTCAGTGCTATGGCACTTACACATGGTGTTTGGGATTGAAGCTGGACTATGCACATAGTAAATCAAATGCCCTCATAGGTAAACTAGCTCTCCATCTAGTTAGAAGATTATCAGTAGCTTATTTGATGGCCAGGTGGTGGTGCACCAAGTTAAGCACACACATTGCAGTGAACCCCACATTCAAGCCCCTGGTCCCCACCTACAAGGGGAAAAATTCACAAGTGGTGAAGTAGAGCTGCAGGTGTCTCTTTCCCTCACTACCTCCTACCCTCTCAATTTCTCTCTATATTTATCTAATAAATTATATATATATATATCTTATTTGAGACAATCTTGCTAGAGATCTTCTACAGCTAAGCACCTCTTTAAAAAAAATAAAGGGAGTTGGGCGGTAGCACACTGGGTTAAGCACAGGTGGTGCAAAGTGCAAGGATCGGCATAAGGATTCCAGTTCAAGCCCCCAGCTCCCCACCTGCAGGGGAGTCGCTTCACAAGTGGTGAAGCGGGTCTGCAGGTGTCTCTCTTTCTCTCCCCCACTCTGTCTTCCCCTCCTCTCTCCATTTCTCTCTGTCCTACCCAACAACGAGGACCTCAAGAACAACAACAATAATAACTACAACAATAAAACAATAAGGGAATAAATAAATATTTTTTTTAAAAAGCAGTGATATACAAAGTCAGCAAGATAACTCCCCTGGGAGGGAGGCTGGTAAGCCATGAGAGAGACAGATCTAAGATCTAGAGATCTAGTCCAGTCCTCATTACAGGGAGAGAAGTTTTGATGTTGGTGTAAATCCTCCCACCCCCTTTTGTTTCTTTGTTTTCTGTCTTTTTTTTTTCTTTTCTGTCTCTGTCTTTCTAGCAGTGAAGTCTGGGCTACAACAGCAACAAAATAATAAAATAATAATAATAATAACAGTGATGCACAAAATCTGTTGTCCATTGTCCCAAATTTGTCAATGGTCAGTTATCCCTAATGCATTATATTATATTTGAAGGTAGCACAGGAAAGGTAATGCATTAAAAACATGAACAGCAGGAGTCACTGCCTTAGTCCTTCTATTGCAGACTTCTATGGGTTACTTTATTTTTTCTGTCAGTACAGCAAAAATAAAAACAGGAAAGAGGAATAAACACAAATTTGTAGCATTATTAGATTTTCATAAATTATTTCATAGTCTTCATTAACAGCTAATAGCAAAGTTCAAAATAAATTATTCAGGAAATCTGCCCATCAATGTTTTCTTGAACTTGCAGTGAACTTGAATGAGCAGAGCACATTTGGTTAGAAGATTAGCACAAGTTCCACATTCTCCCCTTCTTGTTTCCATTTTCCTTTCTTGGATGATTATCAAACATTCACACTAAATTAATTAAATCCATAATAACATCTAAGGAGAGCCTGATTTAAACAAATGCAGATATTACATTCTTCATGTAATATTAGTTCCTGACAGCAATGTAAAGAGGTATATGTGAAAATATTAATTATTAATATATATATAGTAATTGTTTTTTTATTTTTCCAGAGCTTAGCTCTGGCTGATGATGGTACAGATAATTAAACCTCAGACTTTGGAGCCTCAGGCATGAAAGTCATTTTGTATAACCACTATGATATCTCCCCTCCCCCTATGATAAAGGTATCACCATTAAAATATAATTTCATGAAATTGCAAAATGCAGTCTCTTGAAAATTCACTTACTAAAGGTAATTTGTCTTACCTGGAGAGATTATTTTTTTAATCCAACCCCCAAATCCTTCCTCATCAATGTAAGTGAAAAAAAATGTGTTTCATTAGCTTTTTTCTTTTACATATATAAATAAAATATTTATTCAAGGCATTGATCTCTGTGCTACAATAATTGGCAAGGAAAATATGACTCATAGTCAACATGTTTATATGCAAATTCATGGAGGAAAGTAGGCCACAAGTGCCAATTTTTAGATACTAGCCTATTTTGTACTGTTCCTTGCCTTCATCAAGACTGGCATTTTCATTAACATTTTTAGTTAGAAGTATACTTATTATTCATGGCACATACACTATATATTTTCTTCAGCTGATATAATGAATCTACCTGCTAAAAAAAGTGGAGCGCTTGGGAGTTGGGCAGTGGTGCAGTGGGTTAAGCACCTGTGGAGCAAAGCACAAGGACCAGCTTAAGGATTTGGTTGGAGCCACTGGCTCACCACCTGCAGGGGAGTCACTTCACAAATGGTGAAGCAGGTCTGCAGATGTCTATTTTTCTCTCCCCCTTTCTGTCTCCCCCTCTCCATTTCTCTCTGTCCTATCCAACAACAATGACATCATTAACAACAATAACCACAACAATGTTAAACAACAAGGGCAACAAAAAGAAAAATAAATAAATATTTTTTTTAAAGTGGAGCACTAAAAAATTCAACATTTCCCATGGCCCCATTTAGAAATTCTTTGCTTCTGGTAAATTTGCCTATATATTAAAGACACAGGAATAATCCTTCCTTCCACCTTCTATGAAACGAACAGCTACTTTATACCAAAGCACAACAAAGAAAAGAAAACTTCAGACCAATATCTCTGGTGAACTTAGATGTTAATATATTGAACAAAATTTTAGCCAGACAAATATAGCAGTATATTATGTGCATCATGACCAAATGAAATTCATTCAAGGAATGCAAGGCTGGTTCAATATACAAAAATCAATAAATGAGATCCACCACATCAGTAAAAAGAAAAAAGAAAAAAAAACTGCATGAGTATCTCAACAGATGCAGAGAAAGCCTTTGACAAAATCCAACATCCCTTCATGATCAAAACACTACAAAAAATGGGAATAGATGGAAACTTCCTTAAGACTGTAGAGTTCATATACAGCAAACCTACAGCCAACATCATAGTCAGTTGGGAGAAGTTGAAAGCTTTCCCCCTCAGACCAGGAACTAGACAGGGCTGCCCACTCTCACCATTACTGTTCAACATAGTATAGGAAGTTCTAACCATAGCAATCAGGCAAGAGCAAGGAATTAAAAGGATACAGATTAGAAGAGAGGAAGTCAGTGCTGTCTGGGAGAATTTTATCCTTCAGATGAAAGACCAGTGTGATTATAAGCTGGAATTGTCCCCCAGTAAAAACTCATATTGACTTGTAAGGTCAGAAGCTCAGTATGCAAGCAATACTTTGTGATCAGTCTCTTTCCAGCAAGTCATTGCTCAAGTGCTGACAGTGAGACAAGATAGTGTTATATAATTTGAAAGCAATACTTTATTGTTAAAACAAAAAGAAAACATGGCTGGTACTTAAGCCTTTTAGTAGATCTCTTGATTGATTTTATGTCAGTCACTCTGAAATGATCACAAAGTTTCAGTCTTCTGGTCAGTGAAACTATTTAAACTATGATTTGCATTACTATACATTAAGTACTATAAGATTTGATGAATGCATGGCATATTTTTACATGTAAGCAGGATTATTTTTATACAAAGAATATCATGTTTTCAAAAGAATAAAATTGAAGGTACCTAATCTCACTAACATTCATCTTATTACCTTGAGTCAAACAGATCTTTTGAAGAATCATGTGAGTAGGTGGGGGAATTCTTTGAAGAGATGGAAAAAACATCCTAAGTTAAAACTAATTCACTGCTTTCATTTTTAAAATGAGAAAACTGAGACCCAAAGGAGAAGAGGTTGTAGTAGTATTTCTTATTAAATTGTGTCACTGTCAATCAAGGAGAAATGTTCATCTCCCTCGGTCCATCAGGCCTTCTCTAATTCATTCTGTACTAACAATGACAGAGTTTAACAACAGGTTTACATTGAAAATTGGCTTCCCTGATTCCGTATATGAACAGATCACAGCTAATTTAGCTACATCTTCATATATTGTGCTTTTTAATGCTTAAACATGTATTGATACAGACAATGCTTTTCCATTTACTTCCTTCTCCTTGTCTAATAACTGAGAGTGGTGCAAGATGTGTCTGTCAGAAGAAAATACATTTAAATCCATGACAAAGAAATGAGGAGTTGATACTGTGAAGGTGAAAGGACTGTCATAACGGCAGTGCTGTCTCAGAGCTGAATTTTCCAAAGAGATCTGCTCTGTAGTAGGACAGTGGGGAAAGAGAGAGAGAGAGAGAGAGAGATTCTTCTGTATGAGAGAGACTCTTCTATATGCGTCAACTCCGGCACTTTGCTTCAGAGAGAAATGAGGAGAAAGACACCAGTGGGACCTGCTGAAGATCAAGTGTTGAGAAAACCATTCAAGTTACTTTTCAAGTTGATCATTCAAGTTACTTTTCAAGTTGATCATGACATGACCAATTGAAAATACTGTCTTCACCACATTTCATTTTTATGTTATATTAAATTAATATAAACTGTTTTAATAAAAATAAAATGCCACCTTAATAAAAAGAAAAATAATTCAATCATATTTTAGAGAACATGGGAAATAATGCTTATGTGAAGCACAGCTAAAAATGGAAGACAGGTATGAGACCAGAGTGAAACAGGTGAGCTGTTCAAGGAATGTCAAACATTAAAAATTAAAGTGATTACTTTAAAACAATAGTTTAATACAACATCTGTCCAAATTGGTATTTGTAGTTTTTCAGTCTGCCTCAGACTCTCATGCCTTTGATAAAAGACATGGAGATCTGTTGTTAATGTTCAGGGGCTCCAGTAGGCCAGGCTAGCTTCGCAGCAGTAGAGAGAGACTCGAGGACACACGGCTGGGCTTAGAAGCTGCAGTTTAATCTTTATTCATGAACGGGCAAATCACCACACCATGTGCTTCTCCATCATTCTCCCTCTGCCACTGCTGCTGGGGGGAAGGGGAACAAATCAATATGAAACACAGCAACAATTCCCCCTTCTGTTTTTAACTAAATGAGCACAGTATTGTTGGTATTCTTCGTGTTAGTTTGGTCCCCTTCCCCCTACCTCTGAGAGAAATGGTTTGGCCCTTGCTAGTTTCACGCCCCTCTTTCTCCCTGCCCTGTATGCTAAGGATGCCCAGAGTCCCAGCAGCAGCAGGAGAGGGAAAATGATGGAGAAGCACATGGTGTGGTGATTTGCCCGTTCGTGAATAAAGATTAAACTGCAGCTTCTCAGCCCAGCCATGTGTCCCCGAGTCAGTCTCTCTCTACTGCTGTGACGCTAGCCCGGCCTGCTGGCACCTCCAAACATTAACAACAAATGGCGCCCATGTGGACCAGACCTGCGCGTCTCTCAGATAAGTGAAGACAATTTGGCTACCTATGTACTATGGCCTTCTCTTCTGCTTGTGAAGAGATCTCCAAAGGCCTGTGCCCTTTCTTCACAAGACTGTTTCACTGTTTCTGGAACATTTATCTCTGGACCACTTTGTGGTTTCCTCCCAATGCCAGCCCGCAAAAGCCCAACGCCATCCCGCATGAGCCAGCTTTCTGCCATGTGGCGCGGGACATTGGGCGCCAGCTCCCTCCATGCGGCTTGGCCGACATGGCAGGGCCATGGGGCAGGGCTGCAGCAGCCTATCCTGGCCGCCACCCCATGGTGCCTCAGCCCGCGCCTTCTGCATGGCTGGCTCGCCCGCCCTCGTGCTATGAAGTCTGGACAGATCCCGGACCACCCGGAGACCGTGGGCTCCCTGCCGAAACTGAGCCCCCTGGCCAAGATCTCCAGCTTGGGTCTGAAGGCAGACAAGCTAGAATATGAAGTGATTCGTCCAGAGATCACAACCTGCAATTCCTAGAAGTGAAGCTGCCCAAGAGACCACCACTGGACAACACACTCCCCAAACGGCTAAGACAGTACAGATCTAAATTTGTGTTTAAAATGACATGTCTTCGTAACAAAAGTTTCTCTCCTTGTGTATTAAAGACCATGTTTACGTGTGTGTTTAAAGTTTGGTAACATTAACTTTAAAGTTAAAAATGTAACTTTAAGGCTAAATTCTTACCAGACAAAGTTAAATGAAAAAGGTTTTCAACGTAATTCTCATAAAGATAAAATTAACTTACATTTAAAGTCTGAGGTAAAAATTAGTTAACAATCAATATATTTTAACTAAGTTGGTCTTAAAAAAAAACAAACCTGCACACACCTAGGGTGTGTCTCCATCTTGAATGGATGTAACAAAAGGTTAAAAAGACGTTGTTAATATGTAAAACTCTCAAATTCCTTCTCAATTAGAAACGTTAGATTGCGATATGGTTATGCTAATAATTCTCATGCCTGAGGTCTTTTTCTTTCTATGGTTCATGTTTGCCTTTCCACATTTTATTGTTTAAACTTTAAATAGCCTTAGAATTGTGCTGGAAGAGACTTCCAATTGTGATAGAGTTATCAATTGTGGTAAACTTCTAACCTGCTACAAGTCTTGTTTCATAAGTAAGTGAATTGCAGCTGTCAAGTTCTCTACAGAAAAGCAGAATTCCGATGGCTGACATTCCCCATCGAGACAGACGTACAACAATTCACCCCTTGGCAATTCTTTGGTGGACATCTGCTTTGGACTTCTATCGGACTCACTGGTACACCTTGGATACTTTGCACAAAACCAGCAGCTTCCCTTATGCTGCTGGGTTTCTCAAAGACTGACTGCAGCCATGCCTTGGGACTCTAGGCCTCACCCCCCACCCATGCTAAAAAATGCCCGTCAAGGCAAGTACGCCCCCAGAGGCAGGAAATGTTTTTTTTTAAGCTGATAAAGTTTTGCCCACAGAGGCAAAAAATTGCCCCCTCAGGCCTTCCCTTGGTAGCACACTGGTTCTTGTTGCCCGCTTACATGTTTCTCCATGTTTGTGCCAGTTTCTTTTTTGAAAATGCCTGTACGATATAGGTTTCTGTTCACCTCACACCCCTGATCCTGTGGTCATTTAGTTAAAAAGAAAAGGGGGAATATGTTGGTATTCTTTGTGTTGGTTTGGCCCCCTTCCGCCTACCTCTGAGAGAAATGGTTTGGCCCTTGCTAGTTTCACGCCCCTCTTTCTCCCCGCCCTGTATGCTAAGGATGCCCAGAGTCCCAGCAGCAGCAGGAGAGGGAAAATGATGGAGAAGCACATGGTGTGGTGATTTGCCCATTCGTGAATAAAGATTAAACTGCAGCTTCTCAGCCCAGCCATGTGTCTCCGAGTCTGTCTCTCTCTACCGCCACGAAGCTAGCCCAGCCAGCTGGAGCCCCCGAACTTTAACAACAGAGATCAAGTGAGGTCACAGAGAAACTGGGTGATTATACACTTGCATGGCACTGAGCAGCATAGGAGAGGACTCAGAAAGTATTCTTATTTATAAAATTTGGTTACAATTAAATGTGAAATATCTCCTTTTAGATCACCTTCAATTTCATATCTCTCTTGCTTTCAAGCATCTCATACTGTGTAACTATTATTATATAATGTGCACTAAAGTTTGTCTTGTGTGGTCTTTTATAGCACTATGAATTTTTAATTACATTAAATTGAGTTAAATATCGCTAGAAGGACTAGAAAAGGCATTCAGGACTGCAGGTATTTGTCTACATAAAAACTGACAATGACAGGGGCCAGGTGGTGGCACACCAGGTTAAGTCACATAGTATGAAGCCCAAGGACATGCACAAGCATCCCAGTTCCATCCCCTGGCTCCCCACCTGCAAGGGGGTCGCTTCACATGTAGTTAAAAAGGTCTTCAGGTCTCTCTCTCTCTATCTTTATCTCTCTATCCTATTCCAAAAAAAAAAAATTGAAAAAATAGCCACAGGAGTAGTGGATTCATACTGCGGGCACAAAGCCTCAGCAATAACCCTGAAGGCAAAAAAGAAAAGAAAAGAAAACTGACATTGAGGTAGTATGTTTGAAGAAACTGCTGAGAACATGTTCTCTTAATTTGTAACACAACTTCACAATGCAACTCATTAATAAATATTGTTTTCATGGGATGTGATATAGAGGGATAACATCACAAGTGAATAATAGAAATAAGTCAAATTACTAGACGTAAACTGACAAGCTATTGCTTGAGTCAAATAGGAAAATTGAATAAATTCAATGTGAAAACAGAAAAATATACAAAATAATTTTCACATACTACTTTGGAACAAATTTATTAAAATCCCTAGCTCCTATACACCAAAAGTGAACTTGATTTTAAATTTGATGTAATCATTCTATTTGAGGCCAAAAGGTATGAAGGTGATTATATTATCTAATACCTACCAATGCATTTTATCTTCATTCTAATTTTATGTATTGATGGGGCTGAAATTGAGTCACATTTCAAAATGCAGATTATAAGCATTTTAACTCAATTGCCATGATGATTTGATTGGACATATAGTTAACATCACTTCTGAAAAACTCGATATGGAGTCCCCCCCCTTACTGTAACATTAAGAGGGAGGTGTCAGAACTGAAGATGCTTGGCCCCTTTGACTCTTTAGTCTGATTTGGACCCACTCTATATCCTTAGATGATATCATCTGTATTTACAATAATTAAAAATTGTGTAGAGATAATGCTAATTAGGAACAGCTTCTGTTAGAATACATGTTAAAAAAGAAAAGAAAAAAAGAAAGAAAGCATACGAGGCTGAGTGGTGGCACACATGGTTGAGTGCACATGTTATAATGTGCAAGGAATCAGGTTTGAGCCTCCGGTCCCCAACTACAGGGGGTGATCTTGGTGAGTGGTGAAACACGGCTGCAGGTGTCTCTCTTTCTTCTCTCTCTCCTCCCACTCTCACTCCTCCTCCTTCTCCCTCTCTCTTTACTAGAGCACTGCTCAGCTCTGGTTTATGATCTGGGGCTTTGGAGCTTCAGACATAAGAGTCTCTTTGCATAACCATTATGCTATCTACCCCATCTTTTCCCCTCTCTATCCACCCCTCCTTCCCTCTCAACTTCTGGCTGTCTCTATCCAATAAATAAATAAAGATAATTTAAAAATACTTTTAAATATGTTGAGCAATCATGGATCCCACAAATTGTTTGGCCTCATATGTTAACTCTCTTTTCAATCACCAGGTTCCAGATGCCACCAGGATGCTGGCTAGGCTTCCCTGGATTGAAGACACACCAGGTGTGTCTCTGGGGAGCTCAGCTTCCCCAGAGACACACCCTACTAGGGAAAGAGAGAGGCAGACTGGGAGTATGGACCGACCAGTCAACGCCCATGTTCAGCGGGGAAGCAATTACAGAAGCCAGACCTTCTACCTTCTGCAACCCTCAACGACCCTGGGTCCATGCTCCCAGAGGGCTAGAGAATGGGAAAGCTACCATGGGAGGGGGGGATTATGGGGATTGGGTGGTGGGAATTGTGTGGAGTTGTACCCCTTCTACTTTATGTTTTTGTTCACTAATCCTTTCTTAAATAAAAAATTTTAAAAAAATACTTTTAAATAATAAAATATATAGAGTCTAAAAAAGAGAAACATTTCACATTGGAATGAAAGATGCAGGAAATAGAGACATGATTATAAACACACATCTGTCAGTAAATGTTTACTTGAAGCCTGTTAGAAAAGAACATTTTCTGGTACACTAATTATTGAACAGCATCAGCAAAACAGAAACATGAATTGAATATAAGATTTGGTCTGGGGGTCAGGCTGTAGTGCAGTGGGTTAAGCACACATGGTGTGAAGCTCAAGGCCTGGTATAAGGATCATGGTTCAAGCCCCCGGCTCCCCACCTGCAGGGGGGGGTCACTTCACAAGGGTTGAAGCAGGTCTTCAGGTGTCTTTCCCTCTCCTGTCTGTCTTCACCTCCTTTCTCGATTTCTCTCTGTCCTATCCAACAACAACATTGATAATAATAATAACCAAAACAACGATAAAAAAAAACAAGGGGAACAAAAGGGAAAAAAAATAGCCTCCAGAAGCAGTAGATTCATGGTGCAGGCACTGAGTCCCAGCAATCATCCTGGAGGAAAAAAAGAAAAAAGGAAAGAAAGATTTGGTCTATTAAATTCATATGCCATATAGGTTCTTAATTCAGAATTAAGCCAAGGACTATATACTACTTTATCAGGTTAGTAAAACTAAGCTTTGAGATTTAGATAGATGACAGTTCTCCTAAATCCAAAAACAAATGTATATTTCCAAATCAGAACAAAACATGTATAATCCATCCTATTATAAGATCTAGATTATTTCAGAACATGTCACATTTATGTTCAAGTAATAATATATTGGGTTGCCAGAAAATTCATATTTTTCAAAGATCTATACAGAAAGAAATTCTGATGGTGACTAGAGAGAGGCTCCTGTCTTCATATCTTTCCTTAATCAGTCTATAGTAATATAAGAAATGACTTGGACATTATACTAAATGATTTGGTGATAACTGATAATTGATGAAAAAAACTAAAATGGGGGCCTAGAGTTGGTGTACCTAGTAAAGCGCACATGTTATCATGTATAGTAATGAGGGTTCAAGCCCCCAGTTTCCACCTGCTTAGGGAGAAACTTCAAGAATGGTGGACCAGTGCTGTAGGTGTCTCTCCTTGCCTTTGCATCTCCCTCCCTCTCTATTCCTCTGTCTCATGTTCTATTGAAGAAGAAAAAAAAATAGGAAAGAGAAAAGAAAAAGGCAAGATTAGTGGGTAACAGTTGTGCAGTCACTGAGCTCCAATGATAACTCTGGTGTCAAAAAGCAAAAGAAGAAGGCGGAGAAGCAGAAGGAGGAGAAAGAGGAAGAGGATGGCAACATACTGAAACAATGTTTCGGTATGTTACATAACAAAACGATGAAACTCAGGTGTGTTTAACTCTTCTTGTCTATCAAATTACATATGTTTTTCTACATGTATTTATACTAAGTTTTTTAATCTCAGAGAAATGACTTAATAATCATCTATGTCACATTTGCTTGCATACATATATTATCTGCTGCATTAGGAATTACCTGGGTGAGTATGATGCTAGAGTAAAATCTAATCGAGTGAGGTTGCTTGATGGAGCACCCCATTGAGTGCACACGTTACAATGAGCAAGGACCCAGTTCAAGCCCTTGCTTCCCACCTGAAAGGGAGAAACTAAAAGGGGTGAAGCAGGTCTGCAGGTCTGCAGGTCTCTCTCTTTCTCTCTCCCCCTCCCTTCCTCCCTCCCTCCCTCCCTGCCTCTCTCCCTCCCTCCTTCCTTCCCCCCACTCTTTCAATTTCTCTCTGTCCTATGAAATGAAATAGACAAGAATATAAAAGAAGGAAAAGAGGAGGGAAAGAAAGGAGAGGAAAGGAGAGGAGAGGAGAGGAGAGGAGAGGAGAGGAAAGGAAAGAAAAAGAAAAAAAAAAAAAGGCCACTGAGACTTGTAGATTTGCAGTGCAGACACCAAGTCCCAGTGATAATTCTGGTGATAGTTATAAATAAATAAATAAATAAATAAATAAGTACTAATGGACTGAAAAAAGAAGGAAGGGAAGTTGATAATTTTCAGTATTGTGCTCATGATCCAGAAGAGATGTGTCTTTGTTCTTGTCCAAAGACTTTAGCTTTTGTTAGAATTAAAAGAACCTTATTTTAACTAGCAAATATCTGAGCTTTCAGTATGTCAATCCCTGGTTATTCTGTCAACAAAGAAAAGCAATTCTCAAATCAGTTCTACACAATACCATCATATGATGAGGTTTGAAAATGTTCAACACAGTCTTCTTCCTCACACCAAATAAAATTCAAATAGTCAGATTTGATACTTAGGCAACTAATTTTTTAAAAAATCTTTCCATGGCATTTTCATATGCACCCAAGTTTTAAGACAAATTTGGCTTGTGCTTGTGAATTTTTATCAGTAATACCAAAACAACTCATTAAAATACAAATTGCTAGACCTCAACCTCAATGCTTCTGATAATACAAATCTAGGGTGGGTCCAGAGAATTTGCACTGTTGAAAAGTACTTATGTTCTCCAACTTCTAAGAATGTTAACGGTGCTTGGAGAATTACTGTAACACAGTATATAAAGCTGCTTTATGTGGGAGCAGATAACATAATGGTTATGCAAAGAGACTTTCATGCCTGAGGGTCCAATGTCTCAGATTCAATACTTGCACCATTATAAGCTAGAGTTGAGCAGTGCTCTGGTAAAAATAAATAAACAAATAAATAAATACGGCCAGGTGGTGGGGCACCTGGTTGAATTTACATGTTTCAATGTGCAAGGGTCCAGTTTCGAGCCCCCAGTCTCCACCTGCAGGGGGAAAGCTTGCGAGTGGTGAAGCAATGCTGCAGGTGTCTCTCTGTCTCTCTCCCTCTCTATCTTCCCTTCCCCTCTTGATTTCTGACTATCTCTATCCAACAAATAAGCAAAGATAATTAAAATAAATAAATAATGAACAGTTAACAAATCTTGATTTTTGTCTTTGTTTGCTTCTCAATAAAATGTCTTTATGTCAGAAAAAAGGAAAAGAAAAGAAAAGAAATGGCCACCGATAGCTGAGGCATTATATAGGCACTGAGCCTCAGTGATAATTCTAGTGGAAAAAGAAAAATTCTTAGGTGCCAGGCAGTGGCGCACCTAGGTAAGTGCTCACATTATGGTGCATAAAGGATCCAGGTTCAAGCCCCTGGTCCCCACCTGCAGGGGGGGGAAGCTTCACAAGTGGTGAAGCAGGGCTGTAGGTGTCTCTCTCCCTCTCTATCTCCCCCTTCTCTCTCAATTTCTCTCTGTCTCTATCCAACAATAAAGAAAGAGCTTTAAAAAAAGAAAAGAAAAAGAAAAAGTCTTGAGTTAAGTGACCAGGTGAAATATAAACTTTTCATGTGTGCAGCCCTGGGCATAAGTGCCCTTGGAGCAGTACTCTCTCTTTCCTTATCTCCTCTTCCTGTTCTTCTTCCACTCTCTCTCTAAAATAAAAGAATTAATTAATTAGCCTGGGACAAGTCAATTAGAGCTGTTATATTGAGAGCAGGAGGTCCAGTTCCAAAAACAAACACAGTAACAATATAGAGAGTAAAAAAAAAAATCATAAATATGAAAGAAAAATAAATTAATGTGAGTTTAGATATTTACCTCTTGGCTCTTAAAGAATAGATGACATTACAGTAAGTAAAAATAGCCCCTGAAGGCCATTGAAAATGAGAAGAACTGCTTATATGAATGCTAGCTAACAATATATGTATTTTTTTATAGTGTCATCGGTCTTAAGACTTTGATGAGTGAGTCTGATGAAATACTGACATTTGAGCATCTATATATAAATCTAAATTAAAATAAAAAATATTTATCTACCAGACAGTGGGGAAGTTCTTAAAGACCTGAAGTGTCTGTCCTTCAGAGAACTCTTTGTAACAGCCATTCAGTGGCAGGCTTCCAGCAAGCTCTAGTGAACACAGTATTACATAAATCATACCCCAAGTCCTGCCTTTTGTAAGATCATATATTACTTTCAAGAATGAGGCATTTATATGATCAGCTAATTAAACACAAATGGGTATTAAAAATTACAACAGGTGATTAATCAATAAAGGTGGGAATGAAGGATCTTATTAGTTAGATAGGGATTTGCTGGTGTAGCTCAAGTACTAGCTATAAAAGTTGAAAATTAAAAATAATTGTGCATGCCAGTAGTGATGGAGAGCAAACTAGAAAGAGGTAAATGTTGTGACCTACTAGAAGCTCAGATTGAACAAAATATGCAACTATTTTGGTTTCCCGAGTTCTCATCTGAATTCACTTGATTCTAAAATATCTCTATATTTTTATTTATTTGTTTGTTTATTATTGGATAAAGACAGAGTGGAGAGGGGGACAGAGAGACAGAGAGACATCTGCAGTACTGCTTCAGCACTGATGAAGCTTTTCCCCCTGCTAGAAGGGACCAGGGCTTCAACCTATATCCTTGCTCACTTGGTGAGCTTAACCAGGTGCACCATCACCTGGCCCCAAATATTAATATTTTTATACACTAAAACAATATTTACACAAAAGTTTTCAATATTGGAAATGGTTTAGTCCATTCTGTGTTTTCATGGTGATTCCAGGTAATGGCTTTTAAATATGAAATAAAAAGCCTCCCCAATCTGCAGAACTGTCTCTTCTCTCTGTGTGTGAAGGTCGAGAGGAAATCCCATGGAGCCATCTTCCCTTGAAATCTGGAAAGTAGAGCTCATCCCTTTAGCACATTTGTTCAGGATTGAATATATATTGTTGCTGTTGCTGTTTTATCTTAAAAATCAAGTAATAGGCATTAGAGGCAAAGGCATGCTTTTCTAGAAAGAAGGAGTACAGACTCATCACTTTGTGCAAAATGCAGATAACATAATCTTCAGACTGTAGTGAATGAATGGTAATTGTGACAGGGCGTGGCAGCCTCACCATCAACAATGACAATGTTAACATCCTAGTACTGATATAAAAGTTTTGGGCAATCACTTTTCCTAAGTAGTTGGAAGTCTATCCATAAATTCAAACTGAGAGTGTGTCACTGTCTGGCCTTTGTTTTCTATTTTATTGGTCAGGAAAGAGAAAAAAATGAGAGGGAAGGGGAGAGGAAAGGAGATAGAAAGAAAGACAGACACCTCATATCTTTTTTGCAGCTTGTGAAGTATCCCCACTGCAGATGTGGAGCAGGGGCTCAAACCCAGGCCCTTGTGCTTAGCAACTGTGTGCTTAACCAGATATGCTACTGCCTGGCCTCTAAGCAAGATTTTACATATCTAATAGTATATTATATGAATCTCCCTTGTGCTTAGTATTTGTGTGCTTAACCAGATACACTACTGCCTGGCCTATAAGCAAGATTTTACATATCTAATAGTATATTATATGAGTCTCCCTTAAGATTACTGTGATCTATAAATAAGGCTTCAGTCATACTTTTTGGATGATCATTTGTAAACTAAAATTGTATTTTCATACAAAATTTTCCTTGCTTATCTCAAATACTATTTTCATTAACATAAAAAAGAAAAATCAATGACTTATCAAACACTATATACAGGACACTGCTTTGTTTGGGGTTTTTTTTTCAGACTATTTATTTAAAGCTATTTTTTTCTTTAGTGATTTAATAATGATTGACAAGAGTGTGAGATAAGACAGGTACAATTCCATATGTATCCCACCACCAGAGTACCACATCCCATCACCTCCATTGGAAGGTTCCCTATTTTTTTTTTTATCCCTCTGGGATTATAAAGCAACAATCTTTATGGAGTGCAGAAGGTGGAAGATCTGGCTTCCATAATTGCTTCTCCACTGGACACGGGCATTGGCAAGTGGATCCATACCCCCAATGTGTTTCTATCTTTCCCTAGTTGGGTAGGGCTCTGGGGAGGTAGGGTTCCACAACATATTGGTGATATCATCTGTCCAGGGTAGTCAGGCTGGCATCATGGTAGCATCTGCAACTTGGTGGCAGAGTACTGGAGCTGAAGGGTTGACATCCCAGGCCTGATATCTCTGGACACAGTCTGAAGGGAAACATGTCGAGGTGTCATTGGTTGCATTGATTTGGTTGAGATCAGCAGACATAGTATCAAACAGTATGGATCAAGAGAAGCATGAAGGAAAGCAAAGCCCCTGAGGTTCCAGGACTGGGAGAAATATGGATTTTATAGAGAATAAGGAAGGTTCCTTGCTGTCTTAGAGTCTAAGCAGGCAATAGATAATTATTATTATAACCAAATTATTTGGGAACTTGGTTGACTTTGAAAATGCCATGGGGTTAGGATTTACTGTACTATATAAGGCCTTCTATGATGTATGTCATTAATGCTATTTACAACTAACTGTATCTTATATACTAACAATACTGGTTGTTTCTGGTCTCCCTGGTCTAATATTATAGGTGATTTAATACTTAAAATAAAAGAAATACAAAAGTTTTGATATATACTTAATGTTTATATAAGATTTATAATCACTATATAAAACAGCATTGTGTTTTCTCAAGATTTTAAAATTAAATAGAATTATCGTATGATTCATCTATTCTCTTTCTATTTTTTAAATAAAACAAGGTCACTAACTCTAAATATGTCAATACCACCATATTTACCACAGCACTATTCACAATACTCAAAATAAGTAAACAACCTAAAGAATGAGTGACTGTATGAAGAAACGGAGTAGTTTCTATAAAAGTAAAAGAAAACTGTACTTGTGTGGCACATTGTTAAGCCTTGATTATATCATGTTAAGTGATTTTTAAAAAAAGGTAAACAATTACTGTATGATCTCTTCCATATGTGTAATCTGTGCAGGGGAGATCTCTCTGGTTACTGAGTTGAGAATAAATTGTCGAGATATTGGACACTTCCGGACGTGGGGCTATGAAGCAGCAGCAGCTGTGTTTCTCTCCTGTCCTCTCCCTGGTCAACTAGGAATACCAAAGGAGACCACCTGGTACCTCAACAAGACAAAACTAGATGACTACAAACAGCCTGATTGCACATCTTAAAGACGAAGAAGAAGAAGGAGGAGGAGGAGGAGGAGGTGGAGGAGGAGAGGTAGAGGCAGAAGGAGGAGGTGGAGGAGGAGAGGTAGAGGTAGAGGCAGAAGGAGAAGGAGAAGGAGTAGAAGGAAAAGAAGGAGAAGAAGAACAATGGAACCCTAAAGCAACCAGAAGGATAGAAATCACTAAAGTTAGGGCAGAAATAAATAACATTGAAAATGAGAAAACCATACAAAAGATCAATGAAAGCAAATGCTAGTTCTTCAAAGAGTAAACAAAATCGACAAAACTTGAGCCAGACTCACAAAAGAAGTAGAATATCCAAATAAATAGGATCATAAATGATAGAGGAGATATCACAACAGATACTGCAGAAATTCAACATATCATGTGAGGCTTCTATGAACAACTATATTCCACCAAGCTAGAGAACCTGGAAGAAATGGACAATTTCCTAGATACCTACAAACTTCCAAAATTAAATAAAGAGGAAATAGATAACATGAACAGGCCCGTCACAGCTATTGAAATTGAAACAGTTATCAAAAACCTCCCCAAAAAAAAAAAGTCCTGAACCAGATGGTTTTACAAATGAATTCTATAAAACTTTTAAAGAACTAATACCTATACTTTTAAGAGTCTTCCAGAAGACTGAAGACACTGGAATACTCCCTTCCAGCTTCTATGAAGCCAACATTACTTTTATACCAAAAGTAGACAGGAACACAACCAAAAAAGAAAACTATAGACCACTATCTCTGATGAACATAGATGCTAAAATATTGAACAAAATTCTAACCAACTGGATACAGCAGTATATTTTTTAAAAAATTGGTCATCATGACCAAGTGGGGTTTATACCAGGCATGCAAGTTTGGTTTAATATCCATAAATCAATCAACATGATCCACCACATCAATAAAAGCAAGACCAAAAACCACATAGTCATATCAATGGATGCAGAGAAAGCCTTTGACAAAACACAACATCCCTTTATAATCAAAACACTACAAAAATGGGAATAGATGGAAAATTCCTGAAGATAGTGGAGTTTATATATAGCAAACCTACAGCCAACATCATACTCAATGGTGAAACTGGAAGCATTTCCCCTCAGATCAGGTACTAGACAGGGCTGCCCACTATCACCATTACTATTTACCATAGTGTTGGAAGTTCTTGCCATAGCAATCAGACAGGAGCAAACAATTAAAGGAATACAGATTGGAAGAGAAGAAGTCAAATTCTCCCTATTTGCAGATGACATAATTGTATACATAGAAAAAAACCTAAGAAATCCAGCAATAAGCTTTTAGAAATCATCAGGCAGTACAGTCAGGTGTTAGGCTACAAAATTAACATTCAAAAATCAGTGGCATTCCTCTATACCAACACTAAGAAGAAGTTGAAATCCAGAAATCAATTCCTTTTACTATAGCAACAAAAACAATCAAACATCTAGGAAGAAACCTAACAAGAGGTGAAAGACTTGTATACTGAAAATTATGAGTCACTACTCAAGGAAATTGAAAAAGACACAAAGAAGTGAAAAGATATTCCATGTTCATTGGTTGGAAGAATTAACATAATCAGAATGAATATACTACGCAGAGCCATATACAAATTTAATGCTATTCCCATCAAGATCCCAAACACATTTTTTAGAAGAACACAACAAATGCTACAAATGTTAATCTGGAACCAGAAAAGACCTAGAATTGCCAAAACAATCTCGAGAAGAAACAACAGAACTGGAGGCATCACACTCTCAGATCTCGAATTCTATGATAGGGCCATTGTCATCAAAACTGCTTGGTACTGGAACAGGGATAGACACACTGACCAGTGGAATACAATTGAGAGTAAAGAAGTAAGCCCCCACACCTATGGACATCTAATCTTTGACAAAGGTGCCCAGACTATTAAATGGGGTAAGCAGAGTCTCTTGAACAAATAGTGTTGGGAAAAATATGTTGAATCATGCAGAAGAATGAAACTGAACCACCATATTTCATCAAATACAAAAGTAAATTCCAAGTGAATCAACGACCTGGATATTTGACCAAAAACTACCAGATAATTAGAGTAAAATATTAGCAGAACTCTTTTCCACATAAATTTTAAAGACATCTTCAATGGAACGAATCCAATTACAAAGAAGACTGAGGCAAGCATAAACCTATGGGACTACATCAAATTACAAAGCTTCTGCACAGCAAAAGAAACCACTACCCAAACCAAGAGACCCCTCACAGAATGGGAGATCTTTACATGCCATATATCATACAAGAGGATAATAACCAGAATATATAAAGAGCTTGCCAAACTCAACAACAAGAAAACAAATAACCCCATCCAAAAATGGGGGGAAGATATGGACAGAACATTCACCACAGAAGAGACCCAAAAGGCTGAGAAACACATGAAAAAATGCTCCAAGTCTTTGTCATAGAAATGCAAATAAAGACAATAATGAGATTCCACTTCACTCCTGTGAGAATGCCATATATCAGAAAAGGTAGCAGCACCAAATGCTGGAGAGGTTGTGGGGTCAAAGGAACCCTCCTGCACTGCTGATGGGAATGTAAATAGGTCTAACCTCTGTCTAGAACAGTCTGGAGAACTCTCAGAAGGCTAGAAATAGACCTACCCTCTGATCCTGCAATTCCTCTCCTGGGGATAGATTCTAAGGAACCCAACATATCCATCCAAAAAGATCTGTGTACACATATGTTCTTGGCAGCACAATTTGTAATAGCCAAGACCTGGAAGCAACCCAGGTGTCCAACAACAGATGAGTGGCTGAGCAAGTTGCGATATATATACACAGTGGAATACTACTCAGCTATAAAAAGTGGTGACTTCAGCCAGTCTTGGATGGACCTTGAAAAATTCATGTTAAGTGAAATAAGTCAGAAAGAGAAGGATGTATATGGGATGATCTCACTCTCAGGCAGAAATTGAAAAACAAGATCAGAAGAAAAAACACAAGTAGAACCTGAACTAGAATTGGCATATTGCACCAAAGTAAAAGACTCTGGGGTGGATGGTGGGGGGAGAATACAGGTCCATGTAGGATGACAGAGAACCTAGTGGGGGTTGTATTGTTATATGGAAAACTGAGAAATGTTGTGCATGTACAAACTATTGTATTTACTGTCAAGTGTAAAACATTAATTCTCCAAAAAAGAAATTTAAAAAAACAGGAAAAAATGTTAAAAATGGCAGTTACATTCTTAAAAATAAATGAATTATAATCTGAAAAAAATTGTCGAGATATTATAAAAGCATGAAGAAGAAAGAGTTTCCATAATGACACAAATACAGGCCACAGAGTTTGTTAACTTGACCCAGGATGGTAATTGCTGGGCTTTGAGAGGCCTTTAGGATATTTGTGAAGATAAAGTCACAAGGATTTACCAGTAAATTACACATATAAGTATAAGAAAAAGGAAGGTAAATATCTGGGATAGAACTACTAGAAAGAGGTGATTTCAATAGTAAGAGGTAATTTGTAGGTGAAGCAAGTTTGGGAATATCAATAGTTTATTTTGTGCTTTTTTAATTAGAAATAGTTATGTTATTTATATGGAGACATTAGAAAGATAGTTACAGGGGAGTCTGTTGGTAGCGCAGCAGGTTAAGTGCAGGTCACACAAAGCACAAAGACCAGTGTAAGGATCCTGGTTTGAACCCCTGGCTCCTCACCTGCAGGGGAGTTGCTTTACAAATGGTGAAGCAGGTCTGCAGGTGTCTATCTTTCTCTCCCCTTCTCTGTCTTCCCCTCCTCTCTCCATTTCTCTCTGTCCTATCCAACAATGATGACATCAATAACAACAACAATAGCTACAACAATAAAAAAGGGCAACAGAAGGGAATAAATAAATAAATAAATATTAAAAAGAGATAGTTGAATACACTACTGAATTTTAGAAAATAAATCTGGACTAGAAATACAATATTCTAACATTTCATTAATCTTCCCTTTTGTGAATTTAGAATACTTTAAAAAGATACACACTGGGGCTAGGTGGTGGCATACCTGGTTGAGCACACATGTTACAGTGTTTGAGCACCTGGTCCTCACCTGCAGGGGAAAAGCTTTGCAAGTGTTGAAGCAGGGCTACAGTTTTCTTTCTGTCTCTCTCCCTCTGTACCTCTCCCCTTCCCTCTTGAATTCTGTCTCTATCCAATAAATACAGTAAAAATAATAATAATGATGGTGATAAAAGTAAAAAAAAGAAGATACACACTAGGAAGACTTTATAATTCAATGATGATTCACAAAGGGAACTCATGCTATCACCAGTCATTCTAAAAGAATATATTTTGAATTCTAGAATCTCTTCCAATCGCTGCTTCTCCCTTTAACAGATGACTAATATGCTGATTTATGGTTATTTTCCCCTTATTTGAGGGCTATTTTTTCTGTGTGTGCAGATGTATGGATAATTTAAGCCTTTGACTACTACATTAAGTCAATTCTAATACAATTGATTTATTCATTCTTATGCTGATGAACACTTAGACTTCTGATTTGCAATGTCAGAAATAATGCTGCTCTAAACATGTTGGCCATACTTCTTAGTGTGAACTTATGTTGAACACATATTAGTAGGAGCAGAAGTACTAATATGATTAAAGTATGTATTTTTAAAAATTAATGCATAGTTCCAAACCATTTATCATGGTGGTTATAATAAATGACACTATATATTTTAGTTCACATTTGATATTATTAGTCTCTTTAATTTTAGTCATTTAAATTGTGTTTCATTGTGGTCTTAATATAGATATTAATTTAATTTAATATAAAGATAAAGATATTTCAATCTAGCCATTTGGTTGAAATAATCTAGGAAAATAGAATTGAGGTATAAGAGATAAGACTCTAATTCTTCAACATTAAGATAATCAGAAGAGTGTAACCATTGGTAGTTGTCCTTCAACTTTTTAGATATTTTACTTAGCATAATCACCATCAGTTCAATCCATTTTGCTTCAAATAAAAATATCTTACATTTTGTTATTGCAGATAAAATAAAATAGTGTCGGGAGTAGGGCAGTAGAGCAGTGGGTTAAGCGCACGTGGCGCAAAGCGCAAGGACCAAGGTTAAGGATCCCAGTTTGAGCCCCGGCTCCCCACCTCCCGGGGAGTCGCTTCACAGGTGGTGAAGCAGGTCTGTAGGTGTCTTTCTCTTCCCCTCTCTGTCTTCCCCTCCTTTCTCCATTTCTCTCTGTCCTATCCAACAACAACGACATCAAGAACAACAACAATAACTACAACAACAATGAAAACAACAAGGGCAACAAAAGGGAAAAATAAATAAATATTAAATTAATAAATAAGTAAAAATAAAAGTGTCCCATTGACTACATATAGCCACGATTTCTTTATTCAGCTTTCTCTTCTTGGATATTTAAGTTACTTCCATATATTAGCTATTGTAAGTAGTGCAGATATGAACAAAGGGATGCATACATCCTTTTCAAAGTCATAGAGAAGTCAAGGATAAAGGTACTATCGTTTCTCTCATGTGCAATACAGATGACTGATGCAAATGAATTTGCAAAGAAAAAAGCTAACAGAACTGTCTCTTGGACTTGGTGAGAACTATTATACTTAGCAGGGTATGGAGAACAGAACTCTGGGAGAGGGTGTGGTGACTCACATTTCCCATTTATGGATATTATATCCCTGAGGTCTTCTGATTTTGTAAAAATTCTGTTCAATCAAGCACTAACAAAAAGGAGTGGGGGGAAGAAAAGAAGAGAAAAAAGAAACTCAGGAGAGAACAAGCCAGCAGAGTCACTTGCTTTGTAAGGGACAGGACTGAATTTTAATGAATATCTATCTATCTTCAAAGTTCACAATGTTTCAAACAGGCTGGCTGTATACAGAATTATACTCAAGGAAAATGCAAATAATCTCAGAGAGGCAAATAAATTGTGTGCTTTCCAAAGCACAGTACTCTATGCAAAAATGTTTTCCATTTGCTTTTCTGTGATGAAGCAAATGAGTTATGCATTATTGCAAGGGCAGAAAAATATTAAAAGCTTCTGTGGAGTGGGTCTAAAAGTGGTAAAGGCTGACTGTAAATGGTCTAAGCTCTTTTGCTAATAACTTTGAGAGTAATAAGGAGTGAGTATGTAAACAAAAGGGAATGACAGGAAGAAAAAGCTCAATATTGGCAAAGAAAGGTTTTTTTTTTTTTAAATACCAGTAAAAATTATACTTATGAAAAGCTTTCTTGATTTTAAAGCTTCCGGGAAGTCAGGGGCAAGGTGTAACACCTTGGTTATAATCTGGTCCTATAATTGTCTGCTATTCTCTTTTTTTAATTAATTAATTTATTTACTATTGGATAGAGACAGAGAGAAATTGAGGAGAAGGGGAGATAGAAATGAAGAAATACAGAGAGATACTTGCAACCCTGCTTCACCACTTGTGAAGCTTTCTCCCTGTAGGTAAGGACCAGGGGCCTGAACTCAGGCCCTTGCATACTATCTTGTGAGTACTTAACCAGGTGCACCACCGCCTAGGCCCTTGTCTGCTATTCTCAATGGCTCTTCTTTCTTTTCATTTTAGAATAGAGCTTTTCAAATTTACATCGCGGCTCCTTATGGTTTTCATCCACACAAGAAAAATCTGTGGAAAAGTGTGCATGCTTCAGAATCCAGAATCAAGTCATAATCTAACTCAGGGTTAGTCAAGAGATACTTGTTCAGTGAGATGCTAATACGCATGTTGAAATCAAAATCACAGGAGTGTGTAACATTCTATAGCCTTATTTGTGTCACTGTTCCCTCAGTGCTTCTTTCTTACTTTCTTTTTTAACCAGAGCACTGCTCAGCTCTGGTTTATTATAGTGCAGAGAATTAAACCTGGCATTCAGGAGACTCAGGCAGGAGACTCTCTTTGTATAACCATTATGCTATCTATCCACACCCTCAAGCCCCTCAATGTTCCCTAAAATATTTGTTTAATTCCTGTCTTTCCATCCTCCTTTCACTCAAATTAATCCTTATTTTTAGGAGATGTGTACAGTGGAAATGGTTTAATAAATAAAGGATGAGCTCATTTCATTGTCTCATAGGTATTCAGATATCAGCTGTCTCTGTTTTTTAAGTTTGCAAAGGATATATATACTGCACCTGACTGGATAGCATCTGCAGGGCTCAGGGACATTTCCTGAATTTATTAATTTTTGCCATCAGGGTTATTTACTGTATTTAAGTGTCCCCAAGAGGACTTGGCCACTCCCAGCAGCCATTTCTTTTTTTTTCTTTTTTTTTTTTTCCATAGGGGTGAGATAGAAAGAGAAGAGAGCAACAGAGAAGAGGAGAGTCACTTGAAGTGCTACTCTACTGCTTGTGAAACTTTCCCATATGGGGAGGCAAGGCAGCTGGGGGAGGGGGCTCCAACCCAGTGTGTGGTTCATGTAGCAAGTAGTTCTATGTAGTCTCACTTCTTTTGTCATGAGATACCTGAGAATGAATGCACAGCCTCTTGTACGTGCGATACTGATGAGTGATTTCTAAGACCACTGTGTTATTCCGTATCTTTGGAGCGAGAAGAGAGAAGGAGAGAGAGGAAGATATATCAGTAAATTACTCCATCATTTACTGTACCTCTTTGTGGTACTGCGGAGAGGGGAGCAAGCCCAGGATCTCAGGTGCAGTGAGAAATGTGCTATATATAGTGTACTAGCTCCTGGGCCACTCTGTTCACATTCGTAGCATGACATTCCCATCTACTTGTCTGGCTTATCAGTCATGCCTAGGTCTATTTTTGTTGTTGAAAGCCCTGATTGGAAAGCATACACGTTCATCTTCAAATGCATTATCAACAAATACTCCTCATGCAGGTCTGAGTTCAGACTTCTGCAAAATTGCAATCCTATGAGCTCAACGGGCCATTTCTATACTTGTGCTAAAGTCATCTGCTGTAGCCATGGCCTTTTATAACACAGGATTTTGGAAAAATGGCTTACTTCTACTTTACTTAAATATATTTTACTTTTTTTCTTATTTTCTGCATCTTCTCAAAGATTTATAAAAGGAAGTTCTAAGTTTATAGGTAGTTTTGAGAATGTAATACCAAGGTTCATGGGAGAAAAAAAAAGACAAACTAACATTCAGTTCTGCCCTCAAGGAATTTGCCTTCAGGGTGAGAACATATATACTAGAGACTAGTTAAATAAAAACACAAAAATCAAATAACACTTTAAGATTCCAGATTGCACGCTTGAACAGCCTATGTAATTGTGACTAGTTTTTAAATAGACAATAGAATTTAAATGACTATATGAGCAGAAAATGAAGACTAGAGTAGACAGGGAAGATATTAAGAGAAGGACGTACTTGTGAAAAACCAGAGAGGACACATAAAATTTGATAACTTGAGAGGAAGGAAAATGGAGATAATTATGTAATTCACATGATTATGTGTCTAACACAGAAAAGTGTCAAGAATTGGGGTGGAGGTACCAGATTCTAGCATGATGCCAACCAGACTTCCCTGGACAGACAACCCCACCAATATGTCCTGGAGCTCCAATTCCCCAGAACCCCACCCCACTAGGGAAAGAGAGAGGCAGGCTGGGAGTATGGGTCGACCTGTCAATGCCCATGTTCAGTGGAAATGCAATTACAGAAGCCAGACCTTCCACCTTCTGCATCCCACAATGACCTTGGGGTCCATACTACCAGAGGGATAAAGAATAGGAAAGCTATCAGGGAAGGGGATGGGATATGGAGCTCTGGTGGTGGGAATTGTATAGAGTTGTAACCCTCTTATCCTATGGTTTTGTCAGTGTTTCCTTTTTATAAATAATAATAAAAAAAAAGATAAGAAAAAAATTGGAGTGGAACGGAAACAAGATTTGTGTCTAGAAAAATGAATACAGTAATGTGGTAACAGTTCTGTGGCCTTTTAGAGTATGGTACAGAGAGGGGAAAGAGAAGGACAGAGATGGGAGTTGAAAAAATTATGGAACATACGGCTCCCTACATAGAAACAGTTCTGCCAAACTCTCAGACTTTACAACAGCATTTCTGAATCTTCCCACTTCTACTTTTCAGATCCTGCTGCATGGTATTCTTGACTCTCTACTGACCCCTCACTAACCTATACTGGCTCAAGATACTTGTCTCTGTTTTCTGGTTCCTGCATATCTGCTCCCTCTGACTTGAGTCTCCGTGCCATCCTATGGACTTTGAATGTCAGCTTCTTGGCAAAGAGCAATTCATTGAAGACTGTTCAATAGGAAAGGATGCTAAGTGGGATTATAGGATGATCTTCCCAAAGCTGGTATAGAGAGTGAATGGTAGAACGGGATAAGTTAAAAAGCAATAGGTTAGAACAATTCGCTAAATTTCCTTTTTAATTTTGATCTTTCTATTTTATTTTATATTTATTTATTTACTATTAAAAAGAGAGAAAGAAAGAGAACTTGAGAGGGGAGAGGGAGATACAAAGGGGAAGAGACAGAGAGATACCTATAATCCTACTTCACCACTTGTGAAGCTTTTCCCCAGCAGGTGGGAACCAGGGGCTTGAACCCAGGTTCTAGTGCACTGTAATGTGTGTGCTTAGCCTGGTGCACCACTACCTTGTATTAAATTACTTATAGTTTCAAATAACAGCTGTTTGTGCCCTTGTGCCCTTTTTAAAGAAGAGTCCTCTTTTCCAACTAAAAAAAAAAAATCTGTGTAGGGGTCATTATTAGCTTCATCTGATGTTATTAAATATGGCTTTTCTCACTTTACTGAAGCAATATTGCTATCATTGAAAACAAGGGGGTTGTCTTTTTATTCCAAGTGTATTAAATTAACACATATATTGGAGAAATTAATTCCAATCCTAATTCACAATCAGAATGCTCTGCTATAAGCTGAGATTGCTCTAAGAAGCAAGCCCTTTACAGTTGTCTTAATAGGTGAGGACTTTATTCTCAAATTCTTCTCTATCTGGCAGTGGGGTGTGTGTGTGTGTGTGTGTGTGTGTGTGTGTGTGTGTGTGTGTGTGTGTGATGGGTCAATTAAGATGAATAAAGAGACAGTTCACTAGGGTAACTAGTGAACCACCATTATTATAGTCACTGAAGTTACCACTCAATAGGCTAACAGTGAAACAAGTCAATGTAAAACTACGGAGAGCAAGAGTAAGTTTAGAGTAGGTAGATACGCAGTAACACAATATATTACAGTATCTGACCCAAATAACATTGTCCTAGGACTCTTTGACACAACCCACATCTTTACTGCAGAAGTAGATTCTCTTATTTTTCTGAAAGATGAAGGGGAAAATGAAGAAAGACATAAAGGAAAGGGGGAGGGAACAAGACAAGAAGAGAAGAAGGTAGTGAGAGAACAAGGGAAAAAAAAGACTTGAGAGAGAAAAGTGTGGGATGGAGAAAGGAAGGAAAGTAGGAAAAAGTGGACAAAAGAAAGTAAGGAGAAAAAAAAAGGAACAAGGAAGGAAGGTAGGCATTTAACAAGTTCAATTAGGATGCAATGCATAATTTTTCATTCTCTATAATTCATACTTTTATATGATAGTTCCATATTTTTGTATTAATCTTTTCCAATGCCATCTACCCAACAGCGCTTTGAGGTGAAATTAATGAATGTCATTTTTAGGTTGAGGAAAAGGATGCAGAAAAGAGTTTAAGTTCACTGTGGAAGGTCAAACACTATTCAATATGAGCAACTGAAAACAGTTACCTATGAGTACTATAAGAATTATTCAACACTTCTCATGTTCTATGTTGTGCTATAAATACTCTTTGAATCAGTCATTGAATTTTTTTTAATTCTTGCTTTATAGATGAGAACAAAAGTCTGAATTTCCTAGTATGCTCAATTTACTGTTCACATAATTCTAAATTCACTATGCCAAGATCTTATTATCAGGCAGATCAAAAACTTGGGAAAGGTTGGGGAAATAGTCCATCAGTAAAGCACAGGTCTTGCATGTCTTAGGCAACAGGTTCATATTCTCTCTCTCTCTCTCTCTCTCTCTCTCTCTTTCTCATAAAGATAAATAGATTTTTTTAAATGACCATGGAAGGTGATACAGAGGACATCATCACTTAAGAACATGGACATGGTGGTGACTATAGCAACAAAAACAATACAATAACTAGGAATGAACCTAACAAAAGAAATGAAAGACATATACACTGAAAAGTATGTGCCAATATTCAAAGAAATATAAAAGGACACAAAGAAGTGGAGAGATATCCCATGTTCCTGGGTTGGAAGAATTAACATCATCAAAATGAATATTCTACTGGAGCCATATACAAAATTAATGTAATATCCATTAAGGTCCCTACCAACTTTATTTATTTCTTTTTAGAAAAATAGATTGGGGGCTGAGTGATAGCACAGCAGGTTAAGCGGACATGGATTGGAGCTCAAGGATTGGAATAAGGATCCTGGTTTGAGCCCCCAGCTCTTCACCTGCAAGGAGTTGCCTCATGAGTGGTGAAGCAGGTCTGCAGGTGTGAAAAAAAAAAAAGAAAAATAGATTTAATAATAAAAAAAAACTACAAACATTTATCTGGAATCAGAAAATACCTAGAATCACCAAAACAGTCTTGAGAAAAAAAGAACAGAACCAGAGGCATCACACTCCCAGAACTCAAACTATATTATAGGGCCAGCATCATCAAAACTGCTGGGTACTGGAACAAACGCAGACACACTGACCAGTGGAATAGAATTGAGAGCCCAGGAATAAGACCTCACACCTGTGGTCATCTAATTGGTGACAAGGGGTCCCAAACTATTAAATGGAGAAAGCAAAGTCTCTTCAACAAATGATGTTGGAAAAGTTGGGTTGAAATATGCAGAGAAATGAAACTGAACCACTATATTTCACTAGATACTCCAAGTGGATTAACTCCAAATGGATCAAAGACCTAGATGTTAGACTAGAAACTATCAAATAATTAGAGACAATATTGGCAGCACTCTTTTCTACCTAAATTGCATAGGCTTCTTCAATGATACAAATCCAATTGCAAAGAAGACAAAATAAAAATAATCCCATAGAATTATGTCAAATTGAAATGTTTCTGTACAGAAAAAGAAACCAAAGAATCTGTACAGAATGGGAGACTTTTATATGTCATATGTCAGGTAAAATTCTAATAACCAAAATATATAAAGAGCTCACCAAAATCACCAACAAAAACATAAATGATCAAATCCAAAGTTGCTGAGATGATATTAGTAATTACCAAAGAAGGACAACATATTAAAAATGCTTGAGTGTCAGAGAAGTGCAAATAAAAATGACAATGAGATACCACTTCACCTCTAGTGAGAATGTCATACATCAGAAACAATAGCAATAGCAAATATTAGAGAGGCTGTGGGGACAAAGGAACCCTGCTGCACTGCTGGTGGCAAGGTAAATTGGTCTAACCCCTGCAGAGAGCAATCTAGAGAACTCTCAGAAGGCTAGAAGTGGACCTACCCTATGACCCTCCAATTCCTCTCCAGGGGATGTACCCTAAGGAATCAAACATACCCATCCAAAAAGATGTATGTATACTTATGTTCATAGCAGCACAATTTGTAATAGCTAAAACCTGGAAGCAACCTAGATGTCTAACAGCAAATGAGCGACTGAGAAAGTTGTGGTCTATATACACAGTGGAATACTATTCAGCTATTAAAAAATAATGTATTACCTTCTCTTCAGCTTGAACAGAGGGCTTGGAAGAATCATGTTAAGTGAGTTAATCCTGAAAGAGAAGGATTAATATGGGATGATCCCACTCATAGAAGTTGGAAAACTAAAACAGGAAGGAAATCATGAAGTAGAACTTGGACTGGGTCCCACATATTTCAGAAAAATATAATACTCTTATGGGGAGAGGGGAAGTTACAGGTCAATCATACTGGGGCTTGGGGTGGGGACACAGACCTTTGGTGATGGGGGCAGTATGAAAATGCATTCCTATTATCTCATAATAATATAATCCACTCTTAATTCATTATGTCAGGAGAAAAACTGATTTAATATTTCAAGTTCTTTAACTGCCTAGATTTTAGTTCTGTGTATATATTCCTTTAGTCTAAGCATTTAATGTTTCTAATTTGTAAACTGAACTCTGACAATGGGCTTAAATTGTTAAAGCATTTCTAAAAATAACTTTTTTCTTAGGTACTAAGTTATACCTACAACCTGAGACCACAACGATCTGAATCATTTCCTTCTATCAGTATCTAAGATACAGTTATTAGTTGGCATCATTAAATGGCATAAAACATGGTGAGGTTAAGTATAGTAAGATAAATCCTAACCATGGAATTTGCAAAGAAAAACAAGCTCCCAACTAACCTGGTTAAAATAATTACCTATTGCCTTTTTAAGCTCTAAGGCCATGAGGAAACTCCCACAGTATCTTTAAAATCCACATTTCTCTTAGTCCTGAAGCCTCTGGGTCTTTGTTTATATTTCTTGATGTTTCTCCTCTTCATCCCTTACCCTGTTATACCTCTGATAACCTCAACATACTCAACACAATTGATGTCACCATGCCTTGTTATGCTGCCACAGACTACGGGGGCATGATTCCACACTATTCCTAAAACTAGAGTTTTGTGTCCCCATTCTTTCCATTGGAAGCTGCAGGTATCTCTCTTACTCTCACTCTATCTCTCTTCTACTCACTATCTCTCACTCTTTCCGAAAAAAAAATTTCAGAAAAAAAATTTTTAAAAAAGGAAAAAGTACTACAAAAATTGGTGAGTTGGCATGCAGGTATCCAATCCAGTAATATTTCTGGTAGAAAAGAGGAAAGAAAAGAAGAGAAGAAAAGAGAAGAGAAGAGGAGAGGAGAGGAGAGGAGAGGAGAGGAGAAGAGAAGAGAAGAGAAGAGAAGAGAAGAGAAGAGAAGAGAAGAGAAGAGAAAAGAAAAAAGAAAAGAAAGCCAAAAAACAGAGATAGAAATACTAGAGAGACAGAAAGAACACAACACTGAAGCTTTCCTCAGTACATTCGGGACCAGACTCAAACCTTGGTCCTGCCCATGACAAAGCACAAAGCACATGTACTTATCCAAATGAGCTTTTTTTTTTAAATTGTTTCCAGGGTTATCCCTATGGCTTGGTGCCTGCACAAATCTATGATTCCTGGCAGCCATTTATTCTATTATTATTGGATAGGACAGAGAGAAATTGAGAGAGGAGGGGGAGATAGAGAGGGAGAGAGAAAAAGAGACACCTGTAAACCTGCTTCACCATTCATCAAGTTTTCCCTTGTAGGTGGGGGCCAGGGGCTTGAACCATGGTCCTTGTGCAGGTATATTTCCTACTGAATAGTGGATAGGACCTCTGGGCTACTTTCTGCTGACAGTAATGTGGAGAGCAATGATAATTTGAGTGGCAATAATTACCAGTGAGAGTGGAAGGCCCTAGAGTCTGGGAATCTTTTCACTTGCAAGTTTACTTGTCTCCTTTTGTTTTTGCAAGTCAGAGAGCTCAAACAGCTTGTGGTCATGAAGTGACAAGCACTCAACTTCTGATCCAAAGTTCTGCTAATGAGGTAAAACACAGAAAGAATCTCAGGGATGTGAGTGCTGCTCTTACTCCTTTGCCATGACTTAATTCATCAGATAAGGGCTGAATTTTCCACGTTTTATGCCATTTATTGCAGTCAAAGAAATTGCTTTTGTACTGCTTTCTGTTTACCTCAGAAAATATTGTTATTGTTTTCATTTTATAAAATACTGCCACACAAAACTCTGAATGTATAAGAGACAAATTGCAGGAGAGAGTGGGGCAGGGTATGATTGCTTATTTTCAAATGAGGTTTCCCTTTACAAAAAAAGACTGTCATAAATTCTAAGCTCCCTTATACTTCTAATGTTTTCATCTTATTTGCTTTGTGTTGCCTTTCAGTCTCTCTCTCTCTCTCTTTTTTTTTTTCCTCCAGGGTTATTGCTGGGGCTCGGTGCCTAAACCATGAATCCACTGCTCCTGGAGGCTTTTTTTTTCTTCCTTTTGTTGTCCTGTTTTATCATTGTTGTGGTTACTATTATTGTTGTTATTTATTTCATTGTTGTTAGATAGGACAGAGAAAATCAAGAGAGGAGGGGAAAACAGAGTGGGGAGGAGAAAGATAGACACCTGCAGATCTGCTTCACTGCTTGTGAAGTGACACCCTGTAGGTGGGGAGCCGGGGGCTCGAACTAGGATCATTATGCTGGTCCTTGTGCTTTATGCCATGTGCACTTAACCCGATGCTCTACTGCCCACCCACCCCTCACCCTGCCTTTCAGTCTCTTAAGATAACTATTAAAAAATTTCAGGAATTTCCAGCTGTCTGCTAACAAGTCATCAACCAAGATCCCTCCATAAAACAAGTATTATCCCCAAATTCCTTTTTTTATTTTGTACCTTTTTATTCTCTGTTCCCATTAAATACTCTTTATCCTCAAACCCAATTCTCTCTACTTTTTTTTTCCAAAGGAAAGAACTCAGGGGTGGGGTGGTGGCACTTTCAGGTCCTGGTGCATGATGGTGGCAGAGGACCTAGGCTAGGGGTGAGAGTGGCACAGAAAACTCAGAAATTGCACACATGTATCAAAACTGCATTCATTTTAAACCATTCATATTCTCAGTGAAAAAATAATATTCCTACCCTTCCCAATGACTTTCATGTTTTATGTATTTTACACTTAAAGATTCACATGAGGCGAATTTCACCAAAGCAATGCCAAGAACTGTCTGGCAGACTAGATTCAGTTATGTAAATCCCATTTGACATGTGGGATAATTCCTCTAGTTTTTTGTTTGTTTGTTTGTTTTTCCTCATGGATTTTGATGTAAAAGCAATTTTGAGCTAGAAAAACTGACCTTTTTTAAATAAAAAATTTAATCGTGATTTATTATTAAATAGAGACAGCCAGGAATTGAGAGGGAAAGGGGAGATAAAAAGGGAAAGAGACAGACACCTGCAGCCCTTCTTCACTACTTGTGAAGCATTCCCCCTGCAGGTGGTAACCAGGGGCTCAAACTTGGGTCCTTGTGCACTGTAACATATGCACTCAACCACGTGCACTACCACCTACCCCTGACCTCCTTCTCCATTCTTACTTTTTTTTTTTTTTTTGCCTCATGAGTTATCACTGGGGCTCAGAGCCAGCACTACGTATGAATCCACTGCTCCTGGTTTTTTATTGGATAGACAGAGAGAAATTGAGAGGGGAGAGAAAGATAAAGAGGGAAAGAAAAAGAGAGACACCTGCAGATCTGCTTCTCAACTTGTGAAGTGTTCCCCCTACAGGTGGGGATTTGGGGGAATCCTTGTGTGGGTCTTTGTGATTAGTACTATATGAGCCACCCCTGGCCTCCAGTTCTTACTTCTGTGTATGCTTAGAGAAAGTTCTGTGCCCTTCTGCGTCTCATTTGAATTTAGGAAGCATATGATATACAGAATAAGTTCAGAGGCCTGCACACTAGATTTGACTCTGAATTATTATGTGAAGAAATTAACAAATCCACTTAACTTTTCTGGTCTTAATTTCTTCAGTTCTTAAATAGGGTATCCCCCTACCTTCTTTTTTTCTTCATATTTACAGCCTTCTTGGATAGTATTTGATATAACTTCAGCTTCATAAGTATGCTTTGTCAATGTGAACACAAACATTATATATAACATTTCATTTTAATGATCCAGAAGGCCTAGATGTGTACATAACTGTTCATTTAAGTCAGGAGTTGGGAACGTCCAATTCATGGGCACCTTATAATCCAATAAATTATTTGATCTGACTTTGTCAAGGTTACTACAAGCAGGATTTGAAACTTAATTGTTGTTCTTTTTAAAATTTTTGTTTATTTATTTATTTATTATTGGATAAAGACAGAGAAGTTGAAAGGGGGTGGGGAGATACAGAGAGAGAGAGAGAGAGACAAAAAAACACCTGCAACCCTGCTTCTTCCCTGCAAGTGGGGACCAGGAGTCTAAACCTGGGTCCTTGCACACTGTAATGTGTGTGCTTAACCAGGTGCACCACTGCCTGGCCCCAGTATTTGAAAATTTAATAATACTAGAAACCTTTTTCCCAGGAATATTAAGTGCTATTTTTTAATGTGACAATTTTGTGTGGCACTCAAATAAGGTTATAAATAACCAAATGAGGGACCAGGCAGTGGTGCACCTGGTTGAGTGCACACATTACAGTGCGCAAGGTCCCAGGTTCAAGTCCCTGGTCCACACCTTCAGGGGGAAAAAAATCCACGAGTGGTGAAGCAGGGCTGCAGGTGCCTTTCTCCCTCTCTATTTCTCTGTCTCTATACAATTATAAATAAATAAAAATATGTTTTTTAATTTCTTTATTGGAGAATTAATGTTTTACATTTGACAGTAAACACAATAGTTTGTACATGCATATCATTTCTCAGTTTCCCATATAACAATACAACCCCCACTAGGTCCTCTGTCATCCTTCTTGGACCTGGTCTAAATAAACATATTAATATATATATATATATATATATATATATATATATATCCAAATATATCTTACCAGAAAGAAAAGTTTTGCATTCTTAATACAGATGGATGAGATTCTTATATATATATACTTCAAGACATACAGTCAACCCATATCTATGACCTTGGGAGAACTACTGCAATTTCCAATGGAGGGAATGGGAACCCAAAACTCTGATGGTGGGAATGGGGTGGAACTGTAACTTTTTCATCTTATTATTTTGTAGGTCACAAATAAAATAAGTTTTAAAAAGATGAAAATATTTGCCATAAGGTTTATTTTCTTTTTAAAAAAAACTTGTATTGCCACTAAGGTTATCAGTGGAGCACTATAAATCCACAGCTTTTGGTGGCCATTTCCCACCCCCCCATCTTTTTTTTCCTATTTTATTGGTTTAGAACACAGAGAGGGGGCTGGGTGGTGGTGCATCTCTCTGAGCATACATATTACGATGCACAAGGAACTGGGTTGAAGGCCCCAGTCCCCACAGCAGTAAGGCAGGGCTGTAGCAGTCTCTCTGTCTCTCTCTCTATCTTCCCCCTCCTCTCAATTTCTGGCTATCTCTATCAAATAAATAAATATAATAAAAGATATGTAAAAGAAGAAGGAGGAGAAGAAGATGAAGAAGGAGGAGGAGAAGAAGAAGAAGAAGGAGAAGGAGAAGGGGAAGGGGAAGGGGAAGGGGAAGGGGAAGGAGAAGGAGAAGGAGAAGAAGAAGAAGAAGAAGAAGAAGAAGAAGAAGAAGAAGAAGAAGAAGAAGAAGAAGAAGAAGAAGAAGAAGAAGAAGAATGGGAAGAAAGAGAAAAAGAAGAAAGAGTTGACATGGGGAGGGTATAGACCAGCTTCATGGCTCCTGAAGTGCTGTTCCCCTTGCAGGTGGCGGAGCCTGGATCTTTGTGCATAGTAATGTATGCGGTTACTAGAGTGTGCCACCATTCTGACCCCAAAGGCCTTATTTTCTAAATTATAGCTTTTGAATACTTCTTTGCTATAGATGATTGATATACATGGAATTATAGTCCTAATACCTACATTGTAATGGATTTTATAGACTTACATAAATTAGACCTCAGTGATCAGACAAAATATGTGCCCCTGGGATCCGTTTTTCTGTTTGTAAAATGGCACTATCTAGTCAGCTTAGGGTGAGGGTTGAGTATGGCCATGAAAAACACAGGACTTGTAACTACTGTGGAGTGGATGGTTCATAAATCTTTCAAATTCCTATAACCATGCAAATTCTTTATCATTCTCTTTATAGGAACCAGTACAGAACTTGTGAAAATTACATTTTCTATAACTGTTTTTTAAATATTTATTTATTTATATATTCCCTTTTGTTGCCCTTATTGTTTTTTAAATTTATTTTTATTCCCATTTGTTGTTTATTTGTTTGTTTATTTACTTATTTCCCTTTGTTGCCCTTGTTATTTTATTGTTGTAGTTATTATTGTTGTTATTGATGTCAGCATTCTTGGGTAGGACATAGAAAAATGGAGAGAGGAGGGGAAGAGAAAGACAGACTCCTGCAGACCTGCTTCATCACCTGTGAAGCGACTGCATTGCAGGTGGGCAGCCGGGGTCTCTAACCGGGTTCCTTACTCTAATCCTTGCACTTTGTGCCACATGCGCTTAACCCGCTGCGCTACAGCCCAACTCCCGCCCTTGTTTTATTGTTGTTGTTATTGATGTCATCGTTGTTGGCTAGGACAGAGAGAAATGGAGAAAAGAGGGGAAGACAGAGAGGGTAAAAGAAAGACACCTGCAGACCTGTTTCACCGCTTGTGAAGTGACTCCCCTGCAGGTGGGGAGCCTGGGGCTCCAACCATGATCCTTATGCTGGTCCTTGTGCTTTGCACCACCTGCACTTAACCCATTGCACTATATTCCAACTCCCTTTCTTCCCCCTTAACTTTCAGGGTTATAGGTTGGGCTCGGTGCCTGTATTATGAATCCACTGCTCCTGGTGGCCATTTCCCCCCCCCTTTTATTGGGTAGGACAGAGACAAATTGAGAGGGAAGGGGAAGAAAAGGGAGAAAAAGATAGACACCTGCAGACCTGCTTCACTGCTTGTGAATCGAGCCCCCTGCAGGTGGCAGGCCAGAGGCTTGAACTGGGATCCTTGCACAGGTCCTTGCAGCACCACTTAACACCTTGTAACTGACTAGTTGTGAATTGAAATTTCTAGTTGCACATACATTTTTTTCAATCATGAATTTTAAATATTGGAGTGTAGTAGAAAATCCTCTTGGGAGTCAGGCGGTAGCGCAGCGGGTTAAGCACACAGGGCACAAAGCGAAAGGACCAAGGCATAAGGATCCCAGTTCGAGCCCCCCCCCGCTCCCTACCTGCAGGGGAGTCGCTTCACAGGTGGTGAAGCAGGTCTGCAGGTGTCTATCTTTCTCTCCCCCTCTCTGTCTTCCCCTCCTCTCTCCATTTCTCTCTTTTCTGTCCAGCAAGGACAACATCAGTAACAACCACAATAATAATTACAACAATAAAACAACAAGGGCAACAAAGTAAATAAAATCCTCTCAAAAGTTACTACTCATACAGTATGACTTACTGACATATAGCTAGGAAAAAAATAATTTCTTGTTAAGCACAGAAAATCTCTCAGATTCTGTTCATTTAAAAATTATCACAATAGGTTATAGTTCCAGTAAATTGAATTTTTCATTCATGTTCCAGGCAGACACAGAATGATTATCAAAATTAGAAACAGATGATAGCTCAGTGCATCATCTCTAGTTATTGTTTTTGCAAAACAACAGATTTCTTAAATCCCTTTGCATACAACCCACAGGAATTGTACTCATTTCACAGAAGCCACTGAAGTTGTGGGTAGGCATAACAGTAAAGTTTACCTCCCCTGATACAGACTGCTAACAATATGTTAAGTGGTTTTAAATGGAAAAAAAAAATTTGACTTTCAAGGAAACACTTTAACCTTCAAAAGAAGTTTAATATTGAGAATCTGTCCTTGGGAGTTGGGCAGTAGCACAGCGGGTTAAGCGCACATGGCGAGACTCTGTCCTTGAACATTTGCAAGTTGATTACAATAAATGAATCATCAGGACATAGTCCAAGGGTAAGAAGACTTGGTTCATGATTCCATCACTCTGATGCCAAACATCTCCCCAAACGGGTAGTATTTTCTAGTCCTGAGATTGTAGTGTGAGTAATATTCTCTTTAAAGTACCAGTCAGTTGTGCTATTTATAGAGCCAGTGCAAATGAACTATTTACCCATTTTATGCGTAACTATTTCCGAGGTTACCTGATTAACCTTATCTGTATCACACTGGGAAGGTTAAAACGAGAGCATCCTTGGACACCACTCTGGTCATTTTGTTATGTCAAACATTTCCAGTTATTAGAAAGGGCACAGGGATTGCTCATCACAGGTGATAGATGGGAGAAGTCAAAACAGGAGACCTAGTATGACTTTCACTAAAGATCTACTGGTGAAGGACAGTCCTAGTCATCATCTCTTCTGCAGACTCCATTTCCATGCACACATGAACTGGTCACTCTATTCCCATACCTCCTCTCCTCCCACCCCCAAACAAGCTTCTGGTGAAATATGGTCAGCAAATAAAATACATGGGCACATCATGGATCCACTGCAGCCCTTCTCTTGCCTCACAAGTCACTGGCGGCTTTCCTTTTCCTGAAATGTCTCCTCTTCTCTAAAATGTATTGCTACTTTCTCTCATTGCATCTTTACTGACGATATTCTTTCCAACGTAACTTTAGTTTATGTGAATTAATTTTCCTCCAGCCTTTCTGCATCCCTCCCTCTAATGCTAACTGATCACTTTTCATTTCCCCCCTTAAGACCACTATCATTTAAAAATATATGTACTATTAATGAAAGAAAGCGAGAGGGAGAGAGAGGAAAAAGAGAGAGAGAGAGGAGAGCACTGAGCAGCTCTGACTTAAGGTGGTGCTGGGAGTTGAACCTGAGACAGAGCTTCAGCCCTTAACGCTTTTTGCTTAACAATTATGCTATTTCCCCAGGTCAAGTATCACATTTTTAATGCAGTGCTGTGGGTCTGGAACTCAGGGTCTCAATGTTTCAGGCAGGCTCTCCACTACTGAACCACATCCCCAGTCAAATTATTATGCATATTTTCAATATATATGCTTTTTTCCCAGAATTCCCCATTCATACCCAGTTGCAAAGATTTTCACTTCAACTTTCTTTCCTAGAAAATATAACTTTCCCCCCTCCCCCACTGTGACAATCATTTAGCTACAGAACACATTCAAATCTACTTTCTTTTTTTTTTTTTAAACAACAATAATTTTCGGAAGAAGAGGTGGTAAGATGGTAGAGTATTACACCTTAACAAATTTTTCAATTTGCACATGGAGTTTGCTCTTTATTTACTGATCAACTAAGTCTCTTTCTTCTCTCTCTCTCTCTCTCTCTGTCTGTCTGTCTCTCTCTCTCTCTCTCTTTTCTTTTTCTGTTTACCTGAGCACTACACAGCTCTGGCTTATGGCAGTGCTGGGTATTGAACATGGGACTTTGGATCTTCAGGCATGAAATTTTGCTTCATAATCACCATGGTATCTTCTCAGTCCTGATCAGCCAAATTTCTTATCACTGGTGAACCTTCCCCAAAAGTTATCAGATACATATATTTTTTTGGTATCTTTGTCAAGGATACTGGCCTCAACTTTGAATCACTTAGGTAAATATTAGAGCTACTGCATTTTATTGACATTTTGTATCTGTGGTAACTCTAGTGCTTGTTTTGTCTTTGACACCTCCAAAGATGTAGCCCCAGTAACTGCAGGAGTGAGTGGGGAATAGGAGGATTCTGTTCCTAAGAAAGGTGATATATAGTCATTTGTTTTTTACTATCATCATAGTTCTAAAATATCTAACACTTAATCACCCTCTAACACCAACACACATCTATTTTGCAAATTTATTACATTTGTATTTTAAACCTCTTAAAACCTTCTTAAGAAAACTACCGCTGACAACCATTTTTGTTTATATTTCAAAACAAAGTTTACATTTTTCTTTTTTCAGTGTAGTCACTAGTACCTTGCATTCTTGTAACTTTCCCTTTTAATTCAGTTAATAACAAAATGTGGCTTGGTCACACTGAACAGAGCCCACAATGAATATCATTCCTTAAGCCCCTGTCAATTTCAAAAGCCAGCTTTCCTCCTTGGCATTCAAAGTCCATACAAGCTGGGTTAGATCACAGACAGGGAAAGGGAGACAGGAAGTTCCTAATCAGAAAAACAAACACAACAATCAGCAGGGAGAACCCTTCCTGCCACTGTTTGCATTTGTGTACTTCACTGAATATTCATAGCATTGCTTTTTTTTTTAAGTGATATTTTTTGAGAGTAAGAACACCTTTTTCCCCTCCCCCCTCATATCATGGCTATTGCATAGATATCACGCTACTGCCTAAAATAAAACACAAATTACGATCAAATATCACCCAATCTACAATGAAAGGTATTATGATCGGCTTCAAATTCTCTATTTTATCACTAGATGTCTGTCTCTCCAGTCTCCTGACTGACTCATCAATATTCCTTTAACAGTTCTTACACTTTTAAACATCCTGCCAGAGAACCGGTATTTAACAGCTGCAGCTAACAAACCTCTGATGGAATCAGCATTATGATTATTTTGCTTCATGGAGTTGCATCTCCAGTGGTTCCCTTCTCCAGCATATGATAAGAAAAACTTACCGCTTTTACCAACTCCCCCTGCGCCCAGCATAACCACCTTGTACTCTCTGGACCCGCCTGATGCGCTGCTGAGGGAGCAGCTGGCTTCGTTTTCTACCTCCATCTTCCCCCAGGGACCCAGAAGAAAAAGAGAAAGAAAAAGTCACTGGGATCAGGTGCTTGCTCAAATATTAAGCAACTCTAAAACTGTGTCAAAAGGCAGGTTTAGTGCGAGGTAAAAACTATCAGCATCGGGATGGCTGCTGGTCCTCTGCTCCAGCGGGTCTCATAGCAACCGTTTCAATTGCTTCCAATAAAAATCTGCCTTTGCAACACTCCCCCCATATACACAACCCCCCTCCTGATCCTTCACTCTTTAGAGTCTCCCATGGTGTTTCTTATTCTCTGCCCTTTTCTGATTTTCCTCCCTTTCCTCTTCTGCTTCTGTATTCTTTTCATTTTCCTTTCTCTCCCCTTTCTCTTTTTTTTGCACTATGCACAGTCGGAACAGAGGAGAGGTATACGTACTTGACTACCTTCCAGGCTGGGCTGCTAGAATTGAGTGAATCTGAGGTTTAGGAGAAGATGCTGTGTCTCATGGAACAACTTCTGTATCTATAGATTCAATGACACTCTTTTCTTTTAATGGGAGTAATTAATTAGGAAAGATGTCCATTGCCTATCACTTGGCTTTGTATCACAAATCTCTGGCAGGGTTCACATTCTGAGAAAAGAGATGCTACCGATTTAGGGGGAAAAAGAAAAGGAAGAAAGAAAGAAAGACAGAAAGAAAGAGAGAAAGAGAGAAAGGAAAGAAAACATCAGCGATTGAGGATCTTATGGATGCATTACTGTTATTGAAATAACATCTGGCTAGCAGGAATTGTATAGCTTGTTTGACAGTTGCTGTTCTAATGGAGATATTTGAATTAGGTCATTTTTGTGTTTGGGCATGGATCAGCCTTATTTACACAATGTTATTAAAATAACCTATAATACAAGGACCCTGTCTAGCATAAAAGATGATAATTAATAAATAGTAGTAAGCAGTTATTGTAGTATTAAACATCAGAGAATATTGTTTGAAATGAGTCAGCTCCTTCCTACTGTTTGAATTACATTAATGCCTTTGGAGTTTCCTTTCTGAAGAGGTAAGGCATCTTAGAATGCTTTCAATAATTCCTTATTTGTCATAGTTAGATCCCATTCTTCAAAAAAAAAAAAAGATGATGGTGTGTGTTTATTTTCTGATTTTGAAACAGTATCAGCAAATGTAGTCAAGTGTTTAGTGCATATGTGTCTTTCTGATTTAGGTTTTAAGCTCTTTGAGAAAAGGGACTATATTTAGTCAGCTTTCTTTTTTTCCTTTTCTTTTCATAAGGAAATGTTGTTTCACAAAGCTGTTTTGTTTGAGGGGTACATTTTTACAAATACTCAAAATATGTGTGAGTAGACAATACTTTCCACAGTAGTCTTCTTTGTGCCCCTCCTCTTGATTTTTAAATTTGTGATTAATAGTAGGTTACAGAATTGAAAGATTACAGCGCATAGTTTCACACCAGTCACCTGCAAAGATCTGTTTCCCCACCATCCCACCTCCCAAAGATAAGCACTATAGTTCTCAAAAGTCTTAGAAACAGTTTGGCCACTGTTGTTTTCTTTGTTTTTGTTCTTGGCAAGTTCATGTAAATCAGATCTCTAGATTCCACATGTTAGTGAAACCATCAGGTAGTCCTTTATCTCTTTCTTTATTTTGTTAAGCATAATCACCTCCAGTTACATCCATTTTGTCCCAAACAACACAATATTGTCTTTTTTTTTTAATTACAGAGTAATATTCCACGGAGTATATATCCCACATTTAACCAGTCATCTGTTGATGGGCTTTTAGTCTGCTTCCACTCTGACTATTGTAAATAATGTAGATATGACTATAGGGGTGCCTATGTCCCTTCTAGTTACTGTTTCAGTGTCTTTTGGATAAATGCATAAAAGTGCTACTGCTGGACCATAAGGTAACTCCACTTTTATTTGTTTAAAGACTGTCCATACAGTCTTCCAAAGAGGCTGCCCAGTCTGCATTCCCCGCAGCAATGTAGCAGAGTTCTTTGTTCTCTACAACCTCTCCAACACCTGGCATTTTGTGGTTTGTTGATGTAAGCCATTTTCTCAGGTGTGAGATGGTATCTCTGTAGTTTTAATTTGCATTTCTCTAGTAAGTGAAATAGAGCATTTCTTCATATGTCCTTGGGCCATGTGTATCTCTTTTTTTGGGAAATTATTTAGTTATTTGGCCTACTTTTTATTGGATTATTTTTGCTTCTATTATAGATCTGTACCAGTTTTGTATAGATGTTTGATAGCAGCCACTTGTTTGATGTGTGGTGTACAAATATCCCATTTACCAGGTTGCTGAATATCCTTGCGTAATTTGCTTTCAACATGTAGACACTTTTTAGTTTCATGTAATCCCACTTACTTATTCTTGTTTTCATTTCCCATGCCCAGGGGGCCAAGTCTCCAAATACCACTTTGATGTGAAGGTCCTGCGAAGTTTCACTTTATAAAGTTTCTTCTATAACTTGTAGAGTTTCTTATCTAATTTAGATCTTTAGTCCGGTTTGATTGAATTTTGGTATGTGGTATTAGGTGGCAATCTAGTTTCACATTTTTACATGTGGCCATCCAATTTTCCTAGCACCATTTGTTAAAAAGACTTTCTTTACCCCCGTGAATGGCTGTGGCCCCTTTATCATATATGTAGATATGTGGGATGATTTCTGGGCTTTCAATTCTGCTCCATTGATCCAACTGTCCACTTTTAATCTGGCACCATGCTGTTTTGATTATTGTTGTTTTGTAATATATACTGAAATTGGGGAGTGTGATACCTTCATATTTTTCCTTTTTGTATCAAAAGTCTTTTGGCAATCTGTGACTCTTTGTGTTTCCACACAAATTTCTGGACAAGTTATTCTATTTGTTTGAAAAATGCCACTGGGGTCTTGATATTATAGGTTGCATCAAAATTGTAGATTGTTTTTGTAGAATGGTCATTATAATAATGTTTGTCCTTTTAATTCAGGAATAGGGAGTGTTCTTAAACTTCAGTGTGTGTTTCTCCCCTCTCCCTTTTTTGTCCCCTGATCTCCCTTCCCCATTTGTAATCACAGGTCTCTACATATAGCTCAAGGTTCACTATGTGTTTCATTTTGTCTTCTCACTTCTTTGGTTTCTTACAACCCAAAATAATTCCTTATGAATCGGCAATGAAAGATCCAGTATTGAATACAGAGAATGTACTCAATATCTTCCTGTTGGCAGGAAGGTGACATATAGTCATTGCCAATAGCATGGGCTCTAAAATCTAGTCAGTCTTGTGCACTCTACCTCTTGATAGCACTCTACCTCTTGATAGCTGTGTGAGTGTAGGTAAGTTTCCTCAACTCTCTGTGCTTCAGATTCTTAATCTAAAGACCAATTATTAAATCTTACAAAATTGAAGGCATAAGCAAATTTAATATTTTTACACCACTTAAACACTGTCTGACATATCAGAAGCAACATACAAGTCTGTGTCACTGAGATTATTTTATTATTGCTTTGACTTAATGAGACCCCAATTCACCTTTTTATAAACACTTAGCAGAAATAGATCTTATTATTTTCAAGTGCTTATTGGTCATCAAAATGTTTTCTTTCCTAAAATAGCTGCAGAAAATTTTTACTCATTTTATACCAAGGCATTTATTTTCCACTTGTTGAGTTTTGTGATTTCTTCATGTATACAGACTTTAGTCTTTTATAAGCTAGGTGTTTTGTAAATAACTTCAACTGCCAGCCTGTGTCTTTTCTTAATATCACTCCAAGAACAAGAATGATACATTTTGATGAAGTCTAATTTTATTGCTTTCTTTTCTCAATGTTTTATTGGATTAAAAAAACTTGTATAAATATTCTATTTATAGTTATTTTAATGTTTTTTTTGTTTTTAATTTTTTTCCCTTCTGTTGCCTGTTATTATTGTTGTTGTTATTGCTATCATTGTTATTGGATAGGATGGAGAGAAATCGAGAGAGGAAGGGAAGACAGAGAGCAGCAGAGAAAGAGAGACACCTGCAGACTTTCTTCACAACCTGTGAAGAGAGTCCCCTACAGGTGGGGAGCCATGGGCTCAAACCAGGATCCTTACGCCAGTCCTTGTGCTTTGTGCCATGTGCACTTAACCCACTGCATCAGTGCCCGACTTCCTATTTGTAGTTGTTTTTTCACATTACACCTTCATTAGAACTTCACCAATTGTTATGCCATTATTGCCTTCCTGTGGATAATTGCCCAATATGTAACTCTAATGCCAGTTTTTCTTTCTGAATTTCAAAAGAAAATGTGTCTCCTTGATGTATCCACCAGGGACTCACATGAGTGTTAACCTTACTATGACCTGGAAGATACTGAGAAATCTCAGTCTGATGATCCCTCCCAGATTCCCTGCACTAAATGTACCTTGGCTGTCAGAACTATGTTTTTCTCTGTCTCTCTCCCTCCATGGCTTGACTCCTACTACATTTTTCTATCAATACCACCCTCTTCCTCAGTAAGAAAAATTAAAACTATTTTCTAGCTTTGTAGGAAGTATCATTCTCCTTTAAGTCCTAGGGTTACCAGTAGTTCAGTCTTCTATTTCGTTTCCTTAACTGAAACAGTTCCATATATCATTCTCCCTGAGTACAGCCTTCCTTTGCATTCCCTATTTTATATTGCTCCATTACTTTTGCACATCTATGTTGAAGAAATTCTTACATGCTGACCTAACTGACTCTAGTCCACACATACTCAGAATTCAAATGGTTAGTGGCACAATTAAAACAGTGTAGGACAACAAATAGGAACACAAACATTCTCATCAGTTTCTTGTCCTGACAATCTATAGCATTGAATCATATCAAGCAACCTGGACTATTTGCTTTTCTTCCAACATTGCTGTTATTTCCATAATTGGACCCAATAAAATCTATAACTATATTATAATTATACTGTAATTGACTCTTTAGTTTTCAGTGAGAAGAGAAGTGTAAACAATAGCATTTGACTTCAAGGCCTTTTGAAGTTTTGTTCCTACTTTGTGTGCAGACAGTCTCATGACCTTGAGCAAATCACTCAGCTATCTGGCCCGCCTACACCATCTGTTACTCTGTTTTCCATGTCAGCCATTCTGATTTGGCGGTGAAGCACAGGAATTTATGTCAGCTGTGTCCTTGGTACTGTACTTCATCTGGCATATTGGTTAGGAGAAAGTTCATGGAAATGTCTTCAACAATAAAGTGATTTCCCAGGAATCAATAAAATCTAGGAGAGGGGAGATTTTACCAGTGAATTGGCTTTCTTTTAGATGGTGTTAGGGTGGTCTCTATAGGACTCAGAGGAGTTTTTTTTTTTCCTTCTTCCTATATACATGGGAGAAAACTGGAAGTACAAGATTTCTGTAACTACCATATTTGAATACCTAAGACATTTCTCTGCATTCCTTCCACCCAAGTTATGAAGGACCACATGTCATCCTGAAAAATAGTGGAAGAGTCTGGGAATATTTTGATGCTGTCAATTTTCAGTTTTAGTACACATTTGTGATTTCTTATGTTTTGTGTCGTGACTGGTATGCCTGAGGGTCTGAGCTGCCTCTGTGTGTGTGTTTGGGGGTGGGAAGAGGAAGAAACGACAGAGTTATCATCCAGGTGTATAAATGATGATTGAAATGGAATAGTTAAGTAACTAAAATGATTAAATGGGAGATTGCTTTCCACCTGGGAAAATGATTAAATGACTCAAGTTTGCATTTGCTTCCTGAAGCCTACTCTGGTAGTTGCCACCCTTTGAGAAGGCCACATGATTCCCTTTGAGTGTTCATCAACATCATCACAGGAAGACACCCAGGTGCTCAGCATTCATACAAGCTACTCAACTCCCTCCCTAACAAGATCCAAGTACACTTCACCTTATCAGTCTTTCCTCTACTGCTCACCTACCCAACTCTTATGGACAATAAAAAAAAGAGAGAGAGAGAGAGAGAGAGAGAGAGAAACTTTTTTAACCAGCAATTCCTTGGAAAGAAATGCATTAAGTCTATTTATATGGATACCTTTGTAGACTCCTTTAGGGAGTGATAAGATGTCCAGTCACCATGATAGGTTTGGACTGAAGTTCAGTGCAGGAGAGTTCTTCTCTTACCTTAGAAATTACTGATTAGTGGGACTCCTTACAAGTTTGCAAAGACTCTCTTCTATTAATTCTAAGAATGTCACATATGATCTAAATAATCTACACTTATTCATTCAGCAAGGATTCATTCACTAAATATACTAATCTACCCATTCACAAATTCATTCAGCTCTAATAGGGTTTTTTGAAAAATAAATGAAATCACAATATAGTCCATGAGTTAAAAATGATTATACCTTGATGTGAAAGAAAGATGTCACATATTAGTCTCCTCAATAAGGCATAATGTGCCAGATAATTGAATAGATCAACGAGCAGAAGGAGGAGGATCAAAGGAAGGGCAGATTCTACGTAGAGGACAAGTTGTCAAAGAAGGAGATGTCCCATGGGCTAGACTTCAAAAGATTTGTAAGAGAAGAATTTACAAAACATAATTCATTCAAAGATAAAAGAAACAGGTAATTCCAAGTTGGTAATATATAGTTTAGGTTTTAAACCAAAGAGACACAGCCTAACAGTTTATAGATGATCCGTAGAGAGCTCTAAATTAGTGTTCAGAGTTTGGAGTGTGTGTGTGTGGTCTGTGTGTGTGATTTTTTTTTCTTTTAATAAGCAAAGCACAGTGTCCACTTTGAAGCAGAGCAGTGAATAAAACAGGCTTCTTATTAGAGGAAAATCTAGATGCACTAGAACTTTTTGACTTTCTAAATTTCAAAAATGCCTTAGATAAATTTCCATAATATGTGTTATTGTTATATTCACTGCTTTGACACAGAACATTTCACAATTGACCAAATTGTAACCAGCCTGAAATAACAGGCCCATTAACAACTATTTTCAAAACAAAAGGAATTTGGTGTGGTATAGTAAACCATAGCAAAGGCCTCTAGAGAAGAGGGGAAGGAGGGGATGGAGAATATATTGGAGTTAGGGGCCAGGCAATGGTACACCAGGTTCAGTGCACATAGTACCAAGTGTAAGGACCCATGCAAGATTCCTGGTTTGAGCCCTGGCTACCCACCTGTAGGGGGGTTACTTCACAAACAGTGAAGCAGGTCTGTTGGTGTCTCTCTCTCTCTCTCTCTCTCTCTCTCCCTTTCTATCTTCTGCTACCCTCTCAATTTTTATCCTATCTAATAAAATGTAAAAGAAAAAATGTTCCCCAGGAGCAGTAGATTCGTAGTGCTGGCACTGTGCCCCAATGATAACCCTAGAAGGGAAAAGAAAGTATTTAGAGAGAGAGAAGAAGAAGATGGGGGAGGAAGAGGAGGAGGAGAAGAAGGAGGAAGAGGAGAAGGAGGAGGAGAAGGAGGAGGAGGAGAAGGAGGAGGAGGAGAAGGAGGAGGAGGAGAAGGAGGAGGAGGAGAAGGAGGAGGAGGAGAAGGAGGAGGAGGAGGAGAAGGAGGAGGAGGAGAAGGAGGAGGAGAAGGAGGAGGAAGAGGAGGAAGAGAGGAGGAGGAGGAGAAGGAGGAAGAGGAGAAGGAGGAGGAGGAGAAGGAGGAAGAGGAGAAGGAGGAGGAGGAGAAGGAGGAGGAAGAGGAGGAAGAGAGGAGGAGGAGGAGAAGGAGGAAGAGGAGAAGGAGGAGGAGGAGAAGGAGGAAGAGGAGAAGGAGGAGGAGGAGAAGGAGGAAGAGGAGAAGGAGGAGGAGGAGAAGGAGGAAGAGGAGAAGGAGGAGAAAGAGGAGAAGGAGGAGGAGGAGGAGAAGGAGGAGGAAGAGAAGGAGGAGGAGGACAAGGAGGAGGAGGAGGAGGAGGAGGAGGAGGAGGAACATATTGGGGCTTGCTGCATGATGGTGGAAAATAATCAAAGTTGAGAGTGAGAGTATTCTGTCAGTGACAAGCTATCCCGATGTGCCAACCATTGTACTACAAACTATTAACACCACATAGAATGGTAGGAAATGTATCCTTTGACTACGGGAATAGGTCCTGACAGAATTTTTTCCTACCAATACATCTCATAATAAAATATGATTAGGTTACTACTGATTGAAAATGCCAATTCAATTGTCAAAATTGACTTTCACCTTATAAAAGAAAAATATTAAGTTGCTAATGGTATTCAAACACATGGATAATGGTATTCAAACACAAGATAATGGAATGATTAGTTTAATCATATGAAAGCAAATTGGATAGTGCTAAGCTTCAAAGAAATATTAAACAAATTTTTTATCTATATAACATTGACCACACATTGCAATTACCTTCTATTTTATATATCTATGGTGCATATAATGGTGACTCTGAGGCCATGTGAGGTCCTGTAATTCATTTCACACAAAATATTTTATTTTATTTAGTGAAATTTTGATATAATCAACTTACTATAATTTTATCATACAGTGGGTGTTATCAGTTAAGTATCCATTTGAATTCTTGAACACCCAGGCTAAGTCAATATGTTTAAAATCTGCATAAATAACAAACAGAACTCTACAACTACATTAATGTACAAAATAGAACTATGTCAGATCAAATGGGTCTAAGTTTTTAAATTTTATTTTATTTATAAAAAGGAAATACTGACCAAACCATAGGATAAGAGGGGTACAACTTCACACAATTCCCACCACCAGAGCTCTGTATCCCATCCCTTCCCTTGATAGCTTTCCTAGTCTTTCACCCTCTGGGAGTATGGACCCCAAGGTCATTGTGGGATGCAGAAGGTGGAAGGTCTGGCCTCTGTAACTGCTTCCCCGATGAACATGGGTGTTGACAGGTCGATCCATACTCCCAGCCTGCTTCTCCCTTTTCTTAGTGGGGCAGGGTTCTGGAGTGCTACAATGGTACTGGGAGGAAGTTCCCGTGCTATGGTGCCTCTCCCTCTCTGTCTGCCTCTCCCTCTGTCTGTCTCCTCCAGTTCAAAATCGTGAGATCATGCAAGTGAGATACCCTGTGCTCTCTCCCCACCCACCCCTCCACACACATCCAAAGGTTTTTGGACTACTTAGATATGTAAGGTAAACCACTTCAAATCCTAAACTTGAAGTGCAGGAGTTAAGTAAAGACTTAGAGATGTTGACTGTGGATTATGAAAGTCATTAGTAAAAATGGGGCAAGGGATGAGATTCTCAATGGAATTCTTTATAGAGAGAGGAGAAAATCAATGGTGGGGGTCAGATGGTGGTACACCTGGTTAAGCATACACATTACAGTGTGCAAGGGCCCAGGTTCAAGCCCCTGGTCCCCACCTGCAGGAGGAAAGCCTCACAAAAGGTGAGTAGGGCTACAGTTGTCTCTCTGTGTCTCTCTCTTTTTATCTCCCTTTTCTTTCATAATTTCTCTCCATCTCTCTCCAACAATAGATATGTAAAATTAATTTTAAAAGAAAAATTATTTTAAATATATATATTATTTATTTATTTTCCCTTTTGTTGCCCTTGTTGTTTTATTACTGTAGTTGTTATTGTTGTTCTTGATGTCATCGTTGTTGGATAGGACAGAGAGAAATGGAGAGGGGAGGGGAAGACAGAGAGGGGGAGAGAAAGATAGACACCTTCAGACCTGCTTCACCGCTTGTGAAGCAACTCCCCTGCAGGTGGGAAGCCGGGGGCTGGAACCAGGGTCCTTCTGCTGGTCCTTGTGCTTTGCACCATGTGCGCTGTGTCACCGCTCAACTCCCAAAAATATATTTTTTAAAAAGAATAAATGATGTCTTTATCAATGGGTTTTAGTCAACCAGTGTTGAGTTCTTTATAAAAGAGACTTTGATAAGAAAACTGGGGGAGTTGGGAGATAGCTAACTTAGCAGAGTGCTCACTTTACTAAGCTAATAAAGTTTTAATAAAGTATTTACTAAGTTAATAAAGGTCTTGAGTTCATGCCCTCAACCACCATATGCAAGCCTTTTAAATGTGAAGTTGTACTTCACAAGTGACTGGATGGGGCAGTGATGTATCTCCTCCCTTCTTTCTTTCGTTCTCTCTCTCTGTCTCTCATCTGGGAAAAAATATTTTGTATATCCTTTTAATAAATATTCATAGTAATTCCATGAGGACTGTATGTTTATTATTAAGATGATAAAAATGTGGGGTCAGGCAGTAGTGCACCTGGTTGGGTCAATACACTACAGTGTGCAAGGACTCAGGTGTAAGCCCCTAGTCCGCACCTTCAGGAGGAAAGCTTTCATGAGCTGTGAAGTAGTAATGCAGCCCGCCCCCCATTTCTATCTCTATCTCTATCTCCCCCTCCTATCAATTTCCCTCTATCTCTACACAAAATAAACACATAAACATATTTTAAGAATGTTATTTTAAAAATACAAGAAAGAGGGGGACCCAGCAGTAGAATATAGGGTTAAGCGCACATGGCGCAAAACCCAATGACAGCTCCCCACCTGCAATGGGGTCACTTCATTAGCAGTGAAGCAAGTCTGTAGATGTCTATCTTTCTCTTCCCCACTCTGTCTTCCCCTCCTCTCTCGATTTCTCTTTGTCCTACCCAACAACAACAACAGCAATAACAACAACAATAATAACAAAGATAAACAACAAGGGCAAGGAAAAAATGGCCTCCAGGAGCAGTGGATTCATAGTGCTGGCACGGAGCCCTAATGACAACCATGGAAGCAAAATATATATATTTTATAGAAGAAACCCAATTTAGGATAAATATAAAATTATAGAATCCAAACGAGACTAGCTTAAATAAGGCAAGAATTGATCAGTGTTCTCAAGAAACTTCATATGCTTTATATCAGAATGAAAATCTAAGAGGCCATCCCATTAGGGAAATGAAAACTTTTCATTACAAAAATTGGCTAATGGTACAAACATGTGTAGTGAGATTACATATTATTGTTATTAAAGATAAGACTTGAAAAATGACATTGAAATAATGTTTATTTCTTCCCCATTTTTTGCCCTTGTTGTTTTGGATAGGACATAGAGAAATTGAGAGAGGCAGGGAAGACTTAGAGGAGGAAAGATAGACACCTACAGACCTGCTTCACCACTTGTGAAGAGACCCCTGCAGGAGGCAAGATGGGGGCTCAAACTGGGATCTTAACTCCAGTCCTTGTGCTTCATGCCATGTGCACTTAACCTCATGCACTTAACCCCCTGCACTACCGCCCAGCCCCCAAGAAGTGTTTTTAAGGCATAGCCTGCATAATATTTATATACAATGGGTGATGCTTTTCTAATTCTACACATTCAAAACAGTTTATCAAAGACACTTTACCAAGAGTTAATATTAAGAATGTCTTACATTTATTCTAAAATTATTTGTTTCCAATAATAGTGAGTTTGTAGTTGTTTTGTTAAACCAGAATGTGGCACTGTGTGATTTCCCTGCTCTGGGCCACTTAGTCTTTAGGACTGAAAGACAAGGAGGGGCTGGAGGTTGGCAGTGCACTTGACAGAGTACAGCTGTTTTCATGGGCAACAGGTCTCCACCCAAAGAGCGGAAACTTTATGAATGGAGGAGTTGGACTGTGAGTCTTTCTCTCTCCTCTCTTTCCCTCTTATCTCTGGAGGTGTCTTGTCCTCTATCAAAAAGAAAGAAAAAAGAAAACTGTAAGTAGAGTGACTTTGTGTGGACTTGGAGTGTCAACGATAAACCTGATGGCCAAAATAAATAAATAAAGACAGAGACACCCTAGGACCTAAACTCCCACAGCAACTCTTAGGTGGTGTCAGTGTAAAGCTGTGTCACAGACAAAGTTATTAGGCACCCTAGATGGCGACTTCTCTTTCCAGTCCTTCTGATGAGTTTTTCAAAACTATATTTTGTCACAGGTCTGTGATATATCTGGACTTCTCTGTGTTAGTTATATTGCTTGGATTTGCTTTCAGCTAAAAACTCTTATCTTTTTACAACCTACTGTAAACTTCTCACTTAGTTATAGACAGTCATTCGTGTCCTATTATCTTTTTCAACTATAAATAATTTGCTTTGTTTATTTTGTGGCCCTGACAATATTTATAGATCATGTCATAGTAAGCCCCCCTTGGGGACCTCTCCTTTGTAAACTGTATAAATTTAGTTCTTTATGTCTAAACTCTATGTCTTGTCCTCTAATCCTGGGATATATATCATTGACCTTCTGAATTCTTCTTAACTCACCTATATAGCCTGTCAGTATTGCAGTAAGTATTATGATGAAATATAATGGTTTGAAATGATGTATACCAAAAAGCAAACATATAGAATATCCAAAACTCTAAAGTACTTATGAAAATACAGAAAATAAATAGTCAAATACATTGAAGAAAAAGCTAATAAACAATAAAGCTCACAACAACAACAACAAAATAGTAACATCTTGGTCTTGGCCTGATGAAATCTGTATTTTCTGTCTCCAAAATTAAAAGGAAAAGTGAGAAACTTACACATGTTCTTTGTCTTCTCCCTGATGTAGGTTTGTAACAAATGTGTGATATGGATCACTGAATAGTTTCAGTTTCTAGATATTGATTTTAAATCTTCAAAAGTTGCTTTGCTGTCATCTTTAAAAGCCTGCCTATAATATCAGTTTATAGAAAATAGCAGTATGGCAGGTAAATAGAAAAGGCATAGATCAAGGTTTTCACGCTGTTTCAAAAAAAACCAGAGAAATCAATAGTTCTAGGAGAAAGATATGCTAGATATTTTGTATTAACTAAGTATCCCTATTTAGAAATTAAGAATCAGGAGCAATCAATCTAGTATAACAGTCTTAGATCATCATACTTGAGGACAAGTTATCAGAAAGGGAGTTTTTGCAAAATATTTTAACACATGTACACACATAGGAAAGAAATAAAAAACATTCTCATGATAAAATAATCAGACCTCTAAAAACCTTAAATTTAATTATTAATTCTAGCTAGGCTGGAAAATGGGTTTTATACAGAGACAAAGAGCTAGGGGCCTGGCAGTGGTGAATCTACTTGAGCACAGATTTTTTTCATGTGCAAGAACTAGGGTTTAAGAACCTGGTCCTCATAACTTCATGAGTGATGAAGCAAGTGCTGCAGGTCTCTATCTATCTATCTATCTATCTATCTATCTATCTATCTATCTATCTATCTTCTCCCTCTCTCTCTCTCTCTCTCTCTACCTCTCCTGTTTACCTCAGTTTCTCTCTGTCCTATTGAGTAAAGAAAAAGAGTAAGAAAGGAAAAAAATGGCTGCAGTGAGTACTGAATTCAAATGCAGGCACTGAACACCAACAATAATAGTGATAGCAGTAAATTTTTTAAAAAAGAAGAATAAAAATGAACTATAAGAAGAGCAAAGTTTCATACATTTTGTACAAAATGCTATCTTTATGAATGCAAAGTCTACATTAAGGCATAGTTGTAAAAAACACATGTGGCAATCATAGAGTAATGCATATGACTTTAGTGCCAGGTATCAGATACATAATAAGTTGTCTTTGCATGTAAGTTCCTATATGAAACCACCACATTGATAAGAAAGTAATATCCCTACTTTTGAAAAACACAAAGACACTTCTGTTTTGATAATGGCATTTACAACATCAAACAAGATGGTAAATCAGATTTTACATTATTAAATTTTTTTTCAGTGAAGTAGAGAAAAATGTTTAGAATTTCCTCCAAGATGCAGAGAAAAGAAAGTTAATAACTACTATGAAAGCTATGATTAAAATGAAAGATTTCGTTGAACCACTTTTTTCTTTAATTTCTCTTAGAGAAATGGGACCTGAGTAATCTAAGTGTTGAGCTGGACTTGGTATAGAACACCAGCTAAAACCATAAGGGGAGCTACCATATGTTGTGAGAGCAGGTCTTGGGCATGTTAAAAGTAGAAAGTTTTCTTCATTTAGTGGTTATGTGTATTCCTTAGGAAAGAAATATAAGGGAGAGCATCTTAAAAAGAAGTAAGAACAGAAATCAAAACAGTTTAACTTTAAACAGGTAGTCACTGGTACACCTGATGGAATACAATCAAAAAGTTCTGATCAGTGGTTGAAAGACTCCAAGTAGGAAACAACTCCCAAATTGATGTTTGAATGTGTGTATAATGAGTTGTTTTCAAAAGTTCAATTAGAGTTCATACTTCTGAGAGTCAAACTTGTCATCACAGGAACTAATTTCCAAAAAATAAAATTTATTTATTTTAAATCTAAGGAATTCATATCCCAGTTAGGTTTTGAACCACACAGGAGTTCTTACTTTGTTACTGAGCACAATTCATTATGGTGACTAAGGAGTGATAATATAAAGATGATGACCATTAGGAAACCTAAAAAACTAAAAAGCATGTCAGGAGAGAGAGAAAAAGAGAGAGAGAGAGAGAGAGAGAGGGAGAGATATGCAGGGCAGGGCTTCAGTCCATACTGAGTAATGTGTCAAATCAGGAGCCCTCATCTGTGATGGAGCAAACAAACTTTTAAGACACGTCAGGGTCCACTGCTCAATTAAGCACTTGGAACACAGTAATTCTGTATACTCTGAGCAAAACTCCCGGTCAAATCTATCCATCTAGAAATAAAATTTAGATCCTGAATACAAGGACAGAAAACACTTGTCACACAAGTGCACTTCTCCACCTTGACACCACTTCTCTCCACATTCCGGATTTGCACTCATTTAGTTTTGACTTGGTACTAGAGACTTGAAGCATGAAATAATTTAGTGTTTCATGGTTGTGATTATTGAAAATAACTGAATTATGTTGAGACTAAACCTTTCTCTTGTTATCTTTTATCTCACTTAGTTCACTTCAGCCTTCAGAAATGAGATGGACATAGTCCAGCACTCTACAGAGCAGTTACTGTATTTTCCTATGCTTTTCTTTCTAGGGGTTACACCAGTATTTTCCATCACAATTTGGGACAAGCATGTAGGTGTGTCTGTCCTCATTTCTATCATATAAAAGTCATCTTCTAGGGGGCCAAGCGGTAGCACACCAGTTTAAGCGCACGTGGCACAAAGCACAAGGACCAGCATAAGGACCCTTTCAAGCCCCTGGTTCCCCACCTGCAGGAAGGTCATTTCACAGACAGTGAGGCAGGTCTTCAGGTGTCTATCTTTCTCTCCCCCTCTCTGTTTCCCCCCCTCTCAACTTCTCTCTGTCCTATCCACCACTATCCCCCCCCACAAAAAAAAATAGCCACAGGAGCAGTGGATTCATAGTGCAGGCACCAAGCAATAACCCCGGAGGCAATAAAATAAAATAAAAGTCATCTTCTATAGACACTCTGTTGCTCTTATAAAACTCTTGTAATAACTGGCTACCCAGATAACAAACAAGATTCTCCTTACAGTGAGTGGATAGAGAGCATGAAAACAGTCATCAACAAGCATGGTATTTAACAAATACCCTGCAACAGTAGTTCCACCAACTAAAGTAATTATTGTTTAGTTGCTGATTTACAAATATATAAGCATAGTTTCCATTATTTTCCAAATCTGGATTTGTGCTTGGAAACAGAAATGCCCGAACATGCATCCCAAAGAGCAGAACCTATGAAATATTCACTAGCTGTTCATTTCTCCTTGATTGCTGAAGCACTAAGTGCATCTCATAAACACCCCAAAGTAGAGCAGGGTTGTACAGGATAGTGGATTTTGGTGGTTAATCTCAATCTCCAATGGGAGAAGGCATTGACAACTCTAAGGAAATAATGTGGGCTAAATGTTAGGCAAATTAAAAAGTAAGTCCAAGTCCTTATTGAGATTGGTAGGTATTGATTCACTGTGAGTCTAAGTACACAAATTAATCTTCTTACAACATCAAAATTGCTGCTGGGGTATTATTGGGTTTGAAGAAGAAAGATAAGCATGCATAAGGGAAAGAGTTACTATCTACCAGGAATTACAGCCTTAAGTTCTCTGCAGATGTCAAAAGAAATGAAGTTGGCTAAGGTCGAAGGCAGAAATGATTATTAACTATCTGCTAGATAATTAAATCTGAGAGTAAAAGACTCCTGAACTGAAACTCAACTGTAGTTTTTATAGAAAATTAGACCAGGAAACTTAGATTTTCCAACAAACAAGGAGGCTCAGTTGAAAATATCTAAGTCAGCCTTTGCCATAAACAAATTTAACAAAAATTATCTTATAAGTCAGTTCAAAGATTCTACAGCTAATAAGATAAATGTCTTATAGCTGCAGGAATTGTTGAAACTTAACTTAAAAAGGGGTTTTGAAGTGGCTTCTGTGGTGTGTAAAAGGATTCAAAGTGGGGAGCTAGGAATTGGTTTAAACAATACAAGGTTTATTAGGGTGAAACAGGTAAAAGGCAAAATAAGCAATTATCATCAAGGGTTGAGTACACTAGGTCCACAAAGTCTGAGTATAAAGTTCAGTCCATAAGTTAAACAATTATCAGCTCTGGTAAAGGTTGCTCATGGCTGTAGGGGGATCTAAAAGTTTACCAGCTAGCAGAGTCACATATGTTCAGTTCCCAGGAGAAGTAGGCATGATGGATACCTGGGGTACCTCCACCAAGATGCTTCTGGCCAGGAGAAGAAACACCAGCCAAAAAAGAGGGACCTGCTCAAAGTCCATGCTTTTCTACATTCCCTTCATTGTGTATCCAGCCTCAGGGTGCCGTCATTCGTATGCTAACAGTCCTAAACTCCTGCTGGGGTCACAATAGGAATACTGAGGGTACTCCCACAAAATTAGTCAGGTAGCCAGGGAGGGCCATGCAAAGCTCTGCTATGTCCACAAAAGCCACCAGGAGTGGTGAAATCATGCAGGTGTGAAGCCCTAATATGCCAAATAAATAAAAGTAAAAGTAAACTTTCCCTAGCACAAGGGAAGATTTCAATCCCTGTTACTGGTGGACAAACGAAACCAGAAAACACCAGTTTAGGTACTATTGCAATGAAGAGTCAGATCGTTCTTGCATCTAAGGTGACACATGACTTTCTGAGAAAGAAATTTATGTAAGATCCTCCCAATTATGGTTTTGATATCATAAAGCCCTGCTGAAGAAAGAGCTCCATTAGAGAGGATTTTAGACATATGAAAGTTTTCACTCAATTATACCTAAGACTGTCTCCACTCCAAGCTGTCTGTATAAAAGATAACAGCCTGTCACTTCCAGCTGGTGGTACACTGCTTTGGGGGAACATTAGCAGTAAAATAAGTGTACATTTTCAGTTGAAAGAGTTGATTTTCACAAAAAGACCAATTAGTTACATTAATCTCAAGTCCTCTATTTTATGCTATATTTTAAAAAGAAAGATTTATTTATATTATGAGAAGGAGAGAGATCAGAGCACCACTATGGCACATGGGCATATGCTGAGTGACAGAACTGAACTTGCAGATTCACACATCAAAAATTCTCTGCTCTATATGCTGAATATCTTCTGGGCATAGGTTCTATATTAAGAAAAGACATGGAAAGAAGGGGAGGGGAGGGGAGAGGAGAGGAGGGGAGGGAAGGGAACCCTATCTGTAAACAGATCTTTATAGGCCATTATTTTCTCCAAAAATAATAGCTCTTAAAAACAATCCAAATCATACTTGTACACAGTACACATATCCCAGTAAAAGAAGAAGGGCTGAAATAAAAACTAAGACAAAACACATTTTGAAGAAGAGGTTGGACATTTTATTTTAATATGGTCTTCTTTGTCCCATGAATCTGTGTATCAAGGCAATTGACAATCAGACTGGAAAAAGTCTACCTGGCATTTCCTAGTCAAACACGCCACAGGTGAATGCTCTGATTTTAATTTAAATGCTTCATTACCATTTCTAAATAACAAGTTGATGAAAAATGCATTTTTACTTAAATGGGAAATTTTGAGTGGAAAATGAGAAAAAAGTCACCATGATGCATGAAATATGTCAAATTTTGATTGCCAACCAGGAGATGGATATCTCAGGTACTTTTCAGATTTCATGCTGAAATGTTCTCAGGTGCATTTGTGAAGCACTTTGAATGCAGAGAGGGCCACTCTCAGTGATATTCTTCTAGATATCGACCTATGTCTGCTCACTTCCTTGTAACATTCATGTATGAGTTCGCAAAAGTTGCTCAGGACACACACGAGATCTTGTGAAATTAAGTCTTATTGTAGAGCTGAGTATATTGTTGCTTGTACAAGCAATGTGAGAATACTAGAGAGAAAATTCTACCTGCAAAGGACTAGTTCACAGGGATCATTGCATTAGAAAATCTATAGGCTCAGTGCATATTTATGGTGAAAGAGATTTTTTTGAGATGGCTTATTTATCTCTGAGTAACTTGTCCAGGTTCATATCAACGTTCATATCAATGTTTTCAGTGGCTGAATTAGGGTTTTGAACCCTGCTATCTTGATAATTTTCAGTCTAGTGTATAATGAACGCCACTCCTCCCTTTTCCTAAGTTTTGTATTTAAAAATCTGAGTTTTCTTAAAATGTGTCTTGAATCAGTGCTGGAGACTGGGGCCACCTGAGGCAAGATGTAGATTAGAAATGACCAGATGGAAGATTTGGAAAAGGATATTCAGACAAGTTGAATGATGCTATCTAAGCACATGGTTATACACAACCACAATTTATGAAAAAATAGCAAACTAGACTCATGTAACTCTTTTAAGAGCATGTATTCTCTGATAATGCCCTTTCCATGCTACCATTCTTCTTACATTCCTGACTCCTCAGTTTCTAAAAGAAAAATGTTAAAATGAATGTGAAGGTCAAAGTGCAGAAGCCAGTCCTACTCCTATGCCAACTCAAGTGTGCATGTGTGTGAAGATGCTGCAGGGTCGTCGACAGAAAGGGTGCAGCCAAGTTCTGGAAGCTTCCTTAGTTATGTAAATGCTTCCACTGCCTTTGGCTTTTAATAATATAAATTCCATTACCTTTAATTACATTAATGCTTTGTAATTGTGTTTCTTCTGATAAATAATACAAAATATCATATGTTTGATTAGTGCAAGTGGAAAAAGGAGGCAGCTAATTTTCACAGGATCAGATGTTGATTTTGAATCTAACCTTGTTAATGTATCCATCGGCTATGTACAAAGGATAAAAATCTGAAAACTACAGAAGGACAAATGAAAGAAGGTTATTCCAGATATAAAACTTGCTATCGGTAACATATTGCAAATGCTCATTCAAGTAACCCTCACCTTATTATGCATGAAGTAAGAATTGATATTGACTTATTTGCCAGTGAGAAAACAGGTTCACAGTTTAAAAACATATTCACAACAACTTGTTTGTCTTTATATGTTAACTCTCTTTTCAGCCACCAGGTTCCAGATGCTACCATGATGTCAAACAGACTCCCTGGATAGACAACCCTACTAGTGTGTCCTGGAGCTCAGCTTCCCCATAATCCTGCCCTGCTAGGGAGAGAGAGAGGCAGGCTGGGAGTATGGGTCGACCGGTCAATGCCCATGTTCTGCGGAGAAGCAATTACAGAAGCCAGACCTTCCAACTTCTGCATCCTACAATGACCTTGGGTCCATACTCCCAGAGGGTTAAAGAATAGGAAAGCTATTAGGGGAGGGGATGGGATACGGAGTTCTAGTGGTGGGAATTGTGTGAAGTTGTACCCCTCTTATCTTATGGTTTTGTCAGTGTTTCCTTTCTAGGAAGAAAGGAAGAAAGAAAGAAAGAAAGAAAGAAAGAAAGAAAGAAAGAAAGAGAGAATTGAAAATAAATAAATAAATAAAAGCATATTCACAAGTATCAGGACATGGATATGATTCTAAATGTGATGAGGAGCCCTTCAATTATGACTCAAGAGTTCCCCATTCTTTCTGACACACTCTTAGAAAGAGGAAATAAAGGTTTTGTATTTCCTAAGGCTTTCTGTTATATACTGACACATAAATAGAGTCAAACCCACACTATAGAGAAATATTTCTGTAGGGACCTACCTGCCCAGAACTTGGAGAAGTCAGCACCACATTTCTTTACTTATCAGAACACAGTCCTTCTCCTTAAGTCTGGCACTGACTCAAAGTTGAGGAAGACTTCCACTTCTTCAACCAGTGACACATTTACTAATGTACTTTCAATGTCTTTGTGTCACAGAGAGCCTATATTTTCAGGCCTTTTTTCAAGTTACTCCCAATTCAAATGTGTATAAATTCAAGATGTTCTGTGTCATGTTGGTGTACTAGGGAGAAGAAGTGCTGCAAATAGTTGAAAGTTAACAAGAAATTTAAAGTTCTGAATTCCTAAGCTGATAGCTTTCAAGCATTATTTGTTGAGAGATGCCAGTGTTGAGACTGAAACGTAATGCGAGTCAAAACAATCTACACACTCATTGAGCATATGGAATCTCAAGATAGTCAAATTCCATTCTGTTGAACTATATTCCATTTTCCCCAGTTGATAGAGATAGTGGTGATAATCGCAGAATTTTACAAATTCTTATAGGCCAGGGTGAATCGTACATGTGATCCCCTGTCATTCCTCTAGCTTTTGCTGCCACTTTTCCACACTGGCAGGATTATTTTGTATAATACCTTAGAGGAAATTTTCCAGGGATATTTTCTGGCCTATAAAAACAAAGTTCTTTACTTAGGTGTTAAAATCAAATATGAAGTAAGTCATCTTTTTGAAAATGTAACTACTTGACTTAGATGATTATGAATAAAACTTTCCCTTATAAAAATGATAAAAGTTGTTTCTGAATTAAACTAAGTATATTTTTTTAAAACAAATAAGTTGGGGGGGCAGGCGGTAGTACAGCAGGTTAAGCGTTCATGGTACAAAGTCCAAGGACCAGCATAAGGATCCAGGTTCAAGTCCCTAGCTCCCCACCTGCAGGGGGGTCGCTTCACAAGCGGTGAAGCAGATCTGTCTATCTTGTACTCCTCTTCTCTGTTTTCCCTTCCTCTCTCAGTTTCTCTCTGTCCTATCCAACAACAATGATAAAAAAAAAAAGGCAACAAAAATGGGGAAAATGGCCTCCAGAAGCAATGAATTCTTAGTTCAGGCATCCAGCCGCAGGGATAACCCTGGAGGCAAAAATAATAATAAAATAAAATAAAACAAAACAAAACAAATAAGTTGGTGGAAATGCAATATGCTGGCACCAATCAAGGAAGGTATGAAGTGATATAGCAGTTTCTCAATTAGAAATCATCATTAGAAATTCGTATGCCATTTTTTTTGTTTTTGTAAGTGAATTGAAGTTTCTGCTCTTAGAAGAACATCATTCTTTAAGGTAGTTAGTACAAGTATGACATTGTTGTGATTACTATAGCTATTCATAAGATCCAATGTGAATATTGCTCAAATATTCAGGATCTCCTCTTTTGGACTTAATGTTCATATTTTGTTCACAATGTGCAAGCAAGCATAAATCTCATGTAATTATTATTTCAAATTGTTCATTACCTTGTCCCAAGCCATGTTACAAACATGTATCTTAGACTATGAACATTTCCAAAGAGAATACCTAAGATTGTTTTGAGAATCTGTGCTCTAAGCATATATTAATTCACTGGTATCCACTGAGAACATTTAAAGTTGGGGCCAGGTGGTGGCGCACCTGGTTGAGTGTGCAGTTTATAATGCACAAGGACCCAGGTTTAAGCCGCTGGCCCCCCTTTGCACGGGGAAAGCTTTGTGAGTGGTGAATCAGGGCAGCAGATGTCTCTCTGTTTCTCTTTCTCTCTATCACCCCCTTCCCTCTCAATTTCTGTCTGTCTCTTCCAATAAATAAATAAAACTAATTTTAAAAAGAGAGAAAGAATGTCTAAAGTCGGGAATCAAAACAAAACAAGCAAATGGACAAGCAAAAAACACCTCAGAAAAAGGAAATCCGAAGAAATCTTAAAATTAAACAGAAATTAGCATTCTTTGATTCCTGACAAAATGGACTATTTTTAAGTTGATCTTGGTCCTGATGTCTGCTGTTTACAGAACTTGGGAAAACACTGTGCCCCTCAGAGTTTCTGCTACCCAGCTCATAGTTGTCCCTAAATCTGATTCCTGCAAGCTGCAGGAAGCCTGACTCCTCCATTCCATGGCTTTCCTGATTCCTCTCTCAGTAACCAAATGTCATGTGTGAAGAATTAAAAAAAAAAAATTAATCCATTTTATGGTATATGCAATCCAGATGTTTGTGTAAACCTCAGCTGCATAGAGGTTACATAAGTTCCTGTGCTGAATATTTATATGCTTTTCCCATATTTGGGAGCTACTCTCTTCCCTGATCCAGATTTCTAGTCCTTTCTCCAACTATGACACCATCTCCCCAGACAATAACTTGGGTCTACCTGCATCTTAGATGTCAGGCTCAGGCAAAAACTAGTAAAGTCATGGGCCCCTAGGAATATACGTAAAATAGACCTACTAGCTTTTTTCGAAATGGCGACCCCAAATCTTCACCTGCAATATTCTTGCCTTTAGGTTCATGATTAGTCAACAATTTGTTCTGATTTATATCTTAACTCTTTTTCAGCCACCAGGTTCCAGATGCTACCATGATGCCGACCAGAGGAAGCCACCAATGTATCCTGGAGCCCCGCCTCCCCAGAACTCTTCCCCACTAGGGAAAGAGAGAAACAGGCTGGGAGTATGGATTAACCTATCAATACCCATGTTCAGTGGGGAAGCAATTATAGAAGCCAGACCTTCCATCTTCTGCACCCCATAATGATCCTGGGCCCATACTCCCAGAAAGATAAAGAATAGGAAAGCTTTTTTTTGGGGGGTGGGGTGGGGTTGAGGAATGGATATGGAGTTCTGGTGATGTGCATTGGAATTGTACCCTTTTTATCCTATGGTCTTGTCAATATTTCAATTTTTAAAAACTTTTAATTTTTTATTTCCTTTATTTATTTATTGGATAGAAATAGCCAGAAACTGAGATGGGAGGGATAATAGAGAAGGAAAGAGAAATAGAAACACATGTAGCCCTGCTTCACCACTTGTAAAGCTTTACCCCTGCAGGTGGGGACCAGGGATTCAAACCTGGGCTCTTGCACACTGTAACATGTACGCTCAACCAGATGTGCCACCACCCAGCCATAATATTTCTGTTTTATAAATAAAAATTATTAAAAAATTCAGCTGCATAGCTTGGAACCACTCATTAATTACTTGTCTTGAGATTTGTAGTGGGATTGAATTCAGTTTCTGAAAACAAATATGACCCTCATTATATGAGAGAAAGAAAATATGTCAGAATACGAACTGATCTGATATACGTCAATGGATATAATTCATACTCATATTCTATTTAGAATATAATCCCCAGCTCTCCTCTTAAAAGTCACATTACAGCTGACCTTGCTGTCAGAAGTCCCTTGGACAAAGCTGTTTTATAACCTCCTCATTGATTTTTTGTAATACTTCTTTCAGGATTATCCATCCAATTGTTTACATCTTTTGCTGTGCTGTCAGTTAGAACACCTATTTAGAGCACTTAATTTCTTCACTTATTTGTCTTGTTCCTCTGGATACCTAGATTAAGATGCATCTGATTTTTAGAGAAAAAAAATAAGTATGTCTAGTTTTCTTTATATATCCTAAAGCACTAACTAGTATAGTATTTATTTATTATTTAATGATGACTTCTTGAATCCAATTGTTTATCATGTAAAATTCTCACTTCTGAAAACTATGAATTGTCGTTATCAACACTCCTTCATTATTCTAGATAAATAAAATTTTAGGCAAAAGGTTTGGGGTAAGGGAAAGGTTTTATTTCCTTTTCTCCCTTTAGTCTGGACTGAATCTGAACTGAAACATGCTTCCCAAAGTCTAACATCATTAGAGAATGTTAAAGAGAGTCAGGTGAGATCTATTAAAGAAGAAAATTTCTTCAGACTATTGTTACAGAAATAGAGTTGGACCTCATTGTTTGAATGTTCTGTTATTGTTGAAGATGTTTGCAACTACTATTTTAGATAAAATCCTCCAAGTTCTAAGATCATAAATTTATAATGGTAACTTTAGAGCTCAAAAGAAAGGCTGAAGTTCATCACAGCTAATATATATATATATATATATATATATATATATAGAGAGAGAGAGAGAGAGAGAGAGAGAGATATCCTGTAATTTACCTGATGATCTCACTCATAGGAGCAACATAAGAAACAAAGAAAGACAAAGTACAGTGTGAAATATTAATTAACTGTGGTATATTGCAGACCCAATGACTCTAAAGAGAGGTTGGGCAGTTTGAATGGGTGTGAGGATGAATGTCCTATGATGGAGAAAGACAACAAATTGGTAAAAGGTGTGATGTGCTGACATTTATTTTGAAAAGATAAGAAACGATATACCCATGACAATAATAGTCTTAAAAAGTCATTATTTCACCAAAAAGTGATAAAAATCTATATTTGTTTACCTTCATGATATATATGGAGAGATGGGCCAAGGCCATAGCATAGCAGGTTAAGCGCACATAGCACAAAGCGTAAGAACATATATGGAGAGAGAGATACCGGAGCACCACAACTCAGACTTTCGTAGTGACAGGGTTAAAAACTCATACATTGAGCATGAAATACACAGGCTTTACTCTAACTGTGTCACCTCCCTGAAAACTAATTTTTTTCTCTAAAATATTATATAAAACTATCTGCCAGCGATTACATGGGCGGCCTCACAACCCAAGGTAAGCCACTGGCCCTCTCGTCACTGGTTCTAGTGATGACATGAAACAGAAAGAAGTGCCAGGAGAAATTCAGGTATGAACTTCTGCTTTATTTGGGGTAAACACAGGGTTTTATAGCAAACAGAACAAAGGACATTTTTTAAATATGTCAGAAATTACAGGTTTCTTAAAGGTCAGGTACCCCTATGGTGGGGAGGGATAGGAATGATAAGAATTGATGAGATACAGAAAGGTCAAAGCAATTAGTTTCCATGATGCAAAGCATGTTAATTATCTAAAGGTATTAAGAAAAACATAGTGGTTAAACCAGTAGGGTGAGATAAAGCAGAGAAGGACAAAGCTTGATGTAAATCATAAATATCAAAGACAAGGAGATAGGTGTGGGGGTCTCACTGCCAGGGTGCTGGCAAGGCTTGTGATGGAGTATGCTTATATATGTGAACAAAGGATGAAAGGATGGTGAACTCTGGGTGAACATAGTGAACTCTGAATGAACTTACAAGCAGGCCGCCATTTGGTCTGCTAGCAGGGGAGTGAACTAAGTGTGAGAGGATGCAGGCTTTTGTGAAGCTTTGAGAGACTAACAAGGGGAAACTGAGTCACAGAAAGTGTTTCCCTCTTAGCTCCATCCCTAGAAGGGAGAGTCTAACAAGTGGAGTGTCTTTCCAGACCTCCATCTCAAGGATGGGAGAGCTCCCATAAACTCTATCAAGCTTTCACCTAGTCCCACAACTATCAGTGATAAGACTAAAAACAATCTGAAGATTTTCATTGATTAAGTTTTAGGATATGACTGTTAGGAAAAACATTAATGTACATTAGAAAATACTGTCTAAATCATATTTCCATCAATATTAACATTTTTTATTTCATACATATAGCACCCTGCTTAGTTCTAGATAAATATATATTTAAAGAATTATTGAGGGACCAGCTGGTGGAACACCTGGTTAAGTACTCACATTATAGTGCACAGGGACCCAGGTTAAAGCCCCTGGTCCCCACCTCCAGGGGGAAAGCTTCATGAGAGGTAAAGTAGGGCTGCAGGTGTCTCTGTCTCTTTCCCTCTCTAGGTCATTTCCCTCTATATTTCTCTCTGTCATTATCCAATAATCCAATAATAAATAAATAAATAAATAAATAAATAATTATTGATATATTAAAGTAAATCTACAGCAGAATGCTCAGGATGATAGGAAACTTGGAAGCCAAAAGACCTGATTAAGAGTTGCCGTAGCTAACAATGTCAATATCAAAGAAAGCAAAAAACCAGTAAACAAAAACAAGAAAAAGAGGATTCATTAAAATATTTGAAGATTAATACTTGGACAGATAACATGTAAAAACTGTTCCTATTGGTATATATTTTGAAAACATTCAGCAAACTATAGGTCTCTGAACAAACTGAGCTGTATACAACGGGACAAGAAGACTCTAGGGATAAAAAAGCTATCAGGCAAGGGAATGGGATACGGAGATCTGGTGGTGGGAATTGTACCCCTCTTATCTTATGGTCTTGTCAGAGTTTCCATCTTATAAATAAATAAATAAATAAATTTTAAAAATCGCCTTTATAGAAGGGACAATCCTGTGAGGATTGCTAGACGAGATATGAATTTTGCAAAAAAGGTGACTCTTAAAATGATTTTTTTGTGATGTGAGATGCTCATGCAACAAAAGAGAATAATCAGAAAGTAAACTCCACTCCTAAAATAAAATTGATAGGTATCATAAAATGTAAATATTGTTGAAACATTCTAGTATTTTTGTCATGACTGGGGCTTAACTGTTCCAGGTTGACTTTTCTTAAATTTTGAGGGGAAAAAGAAAGACAGACACAGAAACTGAAAGAGAGAAGAAAGAAACAACATCACTAAATTTCCTCCACTTCACCATGAACCAAATTCAAGCCTGGTTCATACATGAACCAGGATCATACATGACAAAACAGGTGTAGAAGCAGGTGTTCATTTTTTTTTCTGGTTTATGGTGGTGCTGGGGATTGAACCTGGGGCCTCAGAGTCTCAGACATGAAAGTACCTTCGTATACTCATTATGCCGTCTCCCCAGATATCCATTATAATATTTAATATGCTAAAAATTTTGCTGAGGCCTGCAGATAATATAGATGAGATGTAATGGCAGAGTGGAAGCAGTATTCTTTTTCCATTGTGCGTCTGCACATGATGTGCAGTTACTGTGTCACATCCTTCCATTATAATGCATAACCTGGACCACTGAGATAATTGTAAAAAAAAAACACAACATTTTAAAACAGCTTAGTATGACATCAGTGCCCATGTTTCTTGTCCCTTTCATGTGCTATGCTAAGCACATGCCATCAAATCCAAAGATTTGTAATGAACTTTATTCTTTGAAATCACAAGCTTCATAAATTCTCATATTACTCCTGAGAATGAGGAGAAAAAAATCTACCATTTCCCCACATTTGTTTTTATTTTAGAAAAGTTCATCTAATTTAGCTGCCACCTGACTTTTATTTCTTTTCATGGAGAGGTGCCAGATATGATAAGGATCCAGTAAGTCAAAAGCTACTTTCAACCTATTGTCTCCTTGTGTTAACAAAGCCTCATAAAAGCAGATAAATAGCCCAGACCCACTTCCTTCTATGATCAGCTAAAGATAAACACTATGTGCTTTATCAACTGAAAAGGAAATTCTTCATTTTTATCAGAGAATAGACTGAAGAAGCTTAGTTTGAAGAAAAAAAATCGATGGCTCCATTTGGCATTGTTTTAAAAAATCTTTTCTCTCTCTCTCTCTCTCTCTCTCTCTCTCTTTTATTAAAGCAGAGAGAAACAACTAGGTATCCCAAGTATTTAACTCCCATATAAATCCTGAGTTAAACAGATGCTAACTTGGATAACAAACTGAATAAAGATGGAAGTGCAGTTTCTTTATGGGCTATCAGAAATTTTAATGAGATCATAAAATTAAATTCCCTCATTATAATCATTTCAAATGAGTCATAAAAAAGTTTGTTTTCCAAGTTTATACCCAGAGGCTTACCTAATATAATACACTTTACTAGTTTACATTGTACTTTTCCTAGATGTCAGTTTATCTTATTTTTCACATACCCCTCAAACTTTATGTATCCCACCCCTCAATTCAGTGTGGCCCATAACCTTTATTTTTTATATGTCTTATACCAGTCATTTGAGAACCATACACTGCCTTTCTTTGGTATTTATCTTTTGATGTAGACCTCCCTGCTTTTATTCTCCCTCCCTCTTTCCCTCCTTTTCTTTCCTTACTTGCTTCCTTCCTCTTTTCAAATTCAGCATTGTTTCACTGAGGAGTAAAGCTTCACAGGACTGCTGTTATCTGAAAGGTACATTTAGTTCCACATTTCCCCATGACAGGTGTCAGAACATCTCACTCTTCAGCAAACTGTCATCCTGCTCTATCACTGGGCTTTCGCTTCCTGTCATCTTAATTCTCCCTTTCCCCTTCTGGGTCCCCACATGTGCTGCAGTTAATAACAGTCCACTGGAGTTACACCCATATTGTCCCTTGTTTTGTTTCTTAAGTCCCATCCATTTTTTATATCATTTAATATTCATCTTTTCTTCTGGCTTATACCATTCAACATGATTCTCTCCAGTTCAACCCATGTTGTAACAAAACAAATGTTATGCTTTCCTACTGATGTATAATATTACATGTGCACATATTCTACAATTTCCTTATCTACTCATCTTTTGTTGAATACTTGGGTTATTGCCATTTTTTTTAGCTGTTACAAATAGCACTGATTAGACAAATATTCTGAAGACGGGGGTCTTTTTACTCTACTATTTTTTTTCACTCAAATGCTCCCTAAGCATGAGTGAATAATACTAAAATCAACTAACACCTTTGGAAAAAAAAAACTATATATCAAGACAGAAAGATGGTTACACTCAGAACTCAGAGTACTGAACTCATGAGACCTGATTCACCTCTATCTGCTGCATTTCACTCTAGTGGATTAGTCACACTGGGACATTGGGACACTGGGGAAGTTGTATAAAGCAATTTAATCTTCTCTCTTCCTTATTGTCTACATTTTAAATATGATGAGTTTGGGAGGAAGTCATCATCTCCCCGGGGAAAAATGTTAATGACTAAATTTCATATATTAGAATTATTGGGGAGATAATTTTGGTAAAATATTAGAACTTTCCCAAATATTATTAAGTTGTATAACAACATAAGCTTTTGTTTTCACTTAGCTAAGCTCTGGGAACTATACTGGATGCTGACAGTGATAAATTCCAAGAAAAACAGAGCATTTCCTACTCAGGGCATTCATACATAGACTGAAGATGTGTGTGACCTATATGAGGGTCATTGCTATTTCTCTGAAAGATAACTGCAGTGGTTTGACTTGTCAATCTCTGGATTTTGAATTTATCTGACACATTAAAATGAAACTTAAACAACAAACCTAAAGGTAAAAATAATAAAATACTATATTTTTCATTCACAATTATTAATGAAATAGTTATAATTTCTGACTACTGAACCTCTATCATTGGTGTAGAGAGACTGATTCAGTGATTATAGAAATGCTTACAATTATGTCCTGTCTCATAACTTCAGGGGATTTGCAAATATAATTTGTGCTGAAGATCAAATGCAAGAGAAGCAAGAAGGATTCCAAAGGGAGCATAATAAAACATTCAGTCTTTTAAATAATGATAAGTTTGGAGGAATTTTATGATATTTAAACACAACAGATAAGTGATAAAAACAGAGTGTGTTATTCTACATATGATGTCCATATTTATATATTAAAAAGCAGAATATTTCAAGCAAAAGAAATACTTTTTAGTCCTAAAATAATGACTGCAAATCACATCTACAGCCATAGCACCCTGAACACGTCTGATCTTGTCTAATCTCAGAATGTAAATCACATAAAGTAGAAGATTTCAATTTATATCCAATTACATTCTCTGATGATTTTAATATGGTCAACATGCTTGGAGCTTATGTTCTGACCAACACTGATCTTAGTGTATTACATGTATCCATAGATTTGACTCTTCTCAGAAATACTTTGTATAAAACACTTTTACTAAGTCCAATATACACTAGGGAAATTTGAGGCAGAGAGGAGAAAGAAAACTTGCCTGTTTTCAAATACTTCCCTTATTCACTCCAAAGCTAATCGTATCAAAGTAATGACTGCAAAAGCTGAGTAAGGGCAAGAGACTATCATACTTTAACAATGGGTTTTTAGTCACAATCAGGCCACCCCATCAGCTGGGGCCCTAGTCAGGGAGTCCTGCGATTCCCAAACAGACATGATGAGCCTAGATCTTGAATAGATCCCACTCTCTCTCTGTTACTGGTCATCTTTATCAAGAACAACACAATAGACCCCTTTATGGGCGCCCATAGGACTTTGCCCTCAATGTGGACCAATAATGGTCAAGAATGTTCCATCCTCTGAAGGGAGGCTGGACAACATAATCTATGTTCCACCTGAGGAAGATGGGTCCTGAAATTGGGGCATCTTGAAACGTTCCTACTCATGACCACAGAGTGTGAGCTCAGATCTACAGGTGCAAAGGTCACATAGGCTCCTAAACTGAATATGGGCCCCAGATCAGATAAAATCGATGGGGTTTATAGTCAACAATATTTATACACCTTTCCCATATTTGAGAGCTACTTTCTTCCCTGATCCAGCTTTCTGGTCCTTTTTCCAGCAATGACATCCTCTCCCCAGACAATAACTTGGATCCACCTGCATATCAGATGTCAGGCTCAGGGGGGAAAAAAAACAAAAAACACCTAGTATAGGCATAGGCTCTTTGAAATATAACTAAAATAGGCCTACTAATTATCTACAAAATGGAGGACTCCCCACCCCCCAACTCTTCATATGAACTATTCCAGCCTTTAGGTTCATGATTAGTCAACAATTTGTTTGGTTCTAAATGTTAACTCTTTTTTCAGCCATAGGTTCCAGATGCCAACCAGACTTCGCTGGACAGACAAACCCACTAATGTGTCCTGGATCCCAACTTCCCCAGATTCCTGCCCCTCTAGGGAAAGAGAGAGACAGGTTGTCAAAGTCCATAATCAGTGGGGAAGCAATTACAGAGGCCAGACCTCCCACCTTCTGCACCCCATAATGACTGTCGGCCCATACTCCCAGAGGACTAAATAATAGGAAAGCTATCAGGGGAAGGGATGGGATACAGAGTTCTGGTGGTGGGAATTGTGTGGAGTTGTACCACTCTTATCCTATGGTTTTTGTCAGTGTTTCCTTTTTATAAATAATTTTTTTAAAAAAGCTGTTAAAATCCATAACTTTCACATATTATATAAAATTTCTTCTTATATGTAGCTATCATTGCATCATGTATTTTATTTTATCTTTATTGTTTTTTCTTTTTTTAGAGAGAGAGAGATGCCACAGCACCAAATCTTCTCTCCTCTCAGGAGGCCGGGTTCAAACTGGAGTTGTATACACAGTAAAGTAGGGGATTCTCTAAGTGAACTATTTCATTGCCCACTCTCTTTTATACACATTTATTGAGAGCATTACCTAGTCATTGATTTCCATGCATACCTCAGTATACATAAAAAACTGGAAAAATAAAGAGCCAGTTTACTTTAGACTTAGAATGTAGCTTATAGTTAGACATTGAACATTTGCCCTACTCTCATCAATGGTTAGTTAAGAATAGATTCTAATTTATAGGTTCTTCCAGGCAACATAGTATGTGAGCATGAATGTCAGTCAAACTATCCCACCTCAGATTTCCCTCAAGTTTCTACCACACACTGACTCGAAAACAAATTCTTCCTATCTGTATGTTTTGTTGTTGTTTCTTTTGATGATAAACCTAATATTACTTTCCTGGGCCAAGGAGATAGTTCAAACTGTTAGAGCACCAACTTGCATGTCTAAGGTCCCAGAAGCCACAGGTTCAATACCCAGCACTATCTTAAACCAGACTGAGCATCTCTCTCTCTATCTATATATCTCTTTCTCTGTCTCTCTCTCTTTCTCTGTCTCTCTCTGTGTATGTCTCTCATATGTATAGGTAAACTTTAAAGAACAATCTTCTTAGAAACAGACTGGGAGTATGGATCAACCTGCCAATGCCCATGTCCAGTGGAGAAGCAATTATGAGACCTTCCACCTTCTGCACCCCGTAATGGTCCTGGGTCTATACTCCCAGAGGGATAAAGAATAGGAAAGTTTCCAATGGAGGAGATGGGCTATGGAACTCTGGTGGTGGGAACTATATGAACCTGTACCCCTCTTATCCTACGGTCTTATTGATCATCATTAAATCAATTAAAAAATCTTCTAAAAATTAAATTAAATATGATTACATTCTTCTGGATAGAACTACATGTCTGTAATCCAATTCAGCTTTCGACACCTAAATACCGTAATTAGATAAAAACTTCTGTTATATTTAATACACTATAAGATATTCAGTTTTATAATATACAATACCATTATCAATCTAGCTACTTTTCCTGACTCTTCCCAAATGTAAGATGAAACTTAAAAACTCAGCCTGAAAGAGGTTGAGTTGGCTGGGCTAAAATGTCAACACATTTTTTTTCTAATTAAACAAATGAGAAACCACATGTATTAATTAGCCACATGCAAAAGTGACATAACAAACTCAAATAGGTGGAACAGAGAATTATTGTAAGTGGGGCTGCTATTATCGACCCTGAGGAGCCTCATGTGTAGATGGTTCTCTCCTAGAAATAAAAAGCTTTTCAAAAGTGATCTTAGATTTGACAATGTTACATTCTCACAAAGATCAAAGAGAGTCAAAATTTATGTGATTCCCTTGCCCCCCCCGAAAAAAAAAACAACAGCTGAAGACATTTATTGAAACTGGACATGGATTTTAGCTTAAGTCATTTGGAAAACTAGAAATCCAGTGAGTTATTGATCTCATAAAAAGACAATTAGATGGTTATGAGAAATAATCTTTTGGCTTATGGTTGTAATTATGAACAAGATAATACAATTATTTATAACAACAACCTGTTGTCTCATAATTTTGTAAATCAATATTATATCACTAATAAAAAACTGCATAAAGGAGACAAGCTAATCGGAAGGAGTATCATTTTCTTCCTGGAAGTGAAATGTGTATTAGCTGTGATACATTTGAACTGTGATCATGTTGGGAACAAAGAGAAACAGAGACTTTCCTTGACAAATAAAATCCTAAAAGGTGACGCAATGAAAATAAGGATCAGTAGAGAGGAAGCATAGGAGACAGGTGACAGCATGAAGAAATGGTCTGCAAAATCATTTATCTGGATCTTATATCTGCTTTGTCACGAGCATGACCAAGGCTGGAGCCTGGTCCCCGCTACTTTGAGGAGAAATTCAGTATTGTGGTATATTTGTCTCTCCCCCCCCCCCGTGTGTGTGTGTGTGTGTGTGTGTGTGTGTGTGTGTGTGTGTGTGTGAGTATTTTACTCAGAAAGCATTAGCTTAGTCCATCTAGACAAGTGAAGACCTGGCAACGACACAAGATAAAGAAAAAAAAAGGCAAAGACGAAGATGAAGACTAAAATAAGAGAATCTTTTGTAACTCAGAAATAGATGAGTAATTGGGGCTGGGTGGTGGTCTACATAGTATAAAGCACAAGGACACATTAGTATAAAGCACAAGGACACACACAAGGATCTCAGTTCCTTCTCTCTCCCTATCTTCCCCGACTCTCTCAATTCTTCTCTGTCCTATTTAAAAAATTTAAAAGTTGGGAGTCAGGCAGTAGCGCAGCGGGTTAAGCACACATGGTGCAAAGTGCAAGGACCAGGTAAGGATCCTGGTTCCAGCCCCCGGCTCCCCACCTGCAGGGGAGTCACTTCACAGGCAGTGAAACAGGTCTGCAGGTGTCTTTTTCTCCCCCTCTCCGTCTTCCCCTTATTTCTGCATTTCTCTTTGTCTTAACAATGACAATATCAATAACAACAACAATAATAACTACAACAACAATGAAAACATCAAGGGCAACAAAAGGGAAAATAAATAAATAAATAAATATAAAAAAATAAAAATTAAAAAATAAATAAAATAAAAATACAGAAGTAATAATGGCCACAGGAGCAGTGGATTTGTAGTGCAGGCACCAAGCCTCAGCAATAACCCTGGAGGCAGAAGGAACAAAGAAAGAGAGAAAGAAAGAAAGAAAGAAAGAAAGAAAGAAATTAAGTAATTTAAAGAAGTTAGCAACTTCAAACTGTAATTGTATATTTCCAATTTGATGACATTAACTCACTTAATGATATTATTTGAAAGAGGTAAAAAAGATTTCTATCTTAGATGAACAGTTATATAAAATATTATCGGTGATACCATAAATTAGACTTTAGAGAGATATTCATTTTCTTCCAACTATCCACATTCAGAATTTCTCAGAGAAGAGTTATAGAACATACTAAATGCATACCAAAAGGAGAAACTCAATATGAATTTGTTATAAAATGATATTTTTCTTTTACCTGCCTCAAGATTACAAAATAGAGATTATGGCTACAATATGAAAACACCTGCATATTATATCACCAAGCATTTGATAGCTGAGTGAAGAAAAAAACAGATCTTGATTTGAGACAAAAATTATTGTGGCTTGTAAGAAAGGGGAAAGTAGCAGTAACAAGTCTGCTACATTAAAGAAATACTAAATGTCTACTATGTGCCAAAAATAGTGCCAGGGCCTAGAAATAGTATTGAGTAAGTATGATGATAATCTTGCCCTCAGGAAGCTAAGACTGCAGTGGTTTCAAATAACTTTTGCAAGTAACTGAACTCTAGAGAACTGGGAGTTGCTGATGAGAGAAAAAATGATGGCTGAAGTAACTTGGTTGGGTCTACTTTGATTATGGCTTGAAAAGAAGATAAAATAATATTTAAATTCATTTCAAAGTCTCGTCAAGTTCATGTGAAGAGAAACATGAGGGAAAAATTGAACAGTGTCTGTAGTCAGAAATTCACACTGAAATACACTATATTTCATGAGAACAAAGACTCACATGTCTTTTTGTGTTGCACCTAGTACTTTGCAGATCAGTCAAAAATAATATTTGTAAAAGATAATAATTATTAGTAGAAAAAGGAATATAAAACAAAGAGAAAGATGTTAGAAGAACAAAAAGCAATAGAAGATATAATTTCTCATTCAAATAATCAGATGCTTCTGGAAAAATGGATTTGTGGAACAAGGCAAAGGTTTTTGAATCAAATATAGACCTTCATGGAATTCATACGAGAGAAACACCCCATTATTCACAACCTAACACATTATTCATTATTAAGTGAATAATCAAGTTTTTACTTCACCTTGTGCCATATACTAGTAGATTCTAAGGCAAATTAAATAGTGAAAGAAGAAAAACTCATAAAATGCAAATGAATATTTAACATGCCTGTTCTTAATGGTTCGCATTAACCCAAGGCCCCTATGAAGCAGGCCTGACTTTCACAAATTACTTTTTACTGTTTCAATTTTGCCCCTAGCTTACACCATTAGAAATAAGCAATCTCTAAGAGTTATGACCACTAGAAGGGAAAGGCATAAAATATTATAAGATGTCCAAAACATTAGATTCCTTTTGTCTAAGCCAGTCAAGACAACTAAATCATCTGTAGTTTTTCCTGAGAAAAATACGGGCCTCCAAATTCCCTCTGAAATAGAGTGATCAGATTTAGAGCTTGACAGAGTCAAGTTGTTTTGGAGTAGGGCTTATTATTATTTCATTGTAAAGTATGATTTTTGCTATTTTTTACTGGAAAATATTTTGAACTCTTTAAAATTGTACTGAGAAATGAATATGCTATTCATTGTCTGAAAATGATACTGGACTGCTACTACTCTACAAAGTTCAGAATCATTCACTGCAGTTATAAAAATACATGATAGAACAAACATGCAAAAATGTATTATAAAAAGGATTTTAGGGGGTCAGGTGGTAGCGCAGCGGGTTAAACACACATGGCACAAAGTGCAAGGACCAGCAAGGATCCCGGTTCAAGCCCCAGCTCCCCCACCTGCAATGGAGTCACTCCACAGGCAGTGAAGCAGGTCTGCAGGTGTCTATCTTTCTCTCCCCCTGTCTTCCTCTCCTCTCTCCATTTCTCTCTGTCCTACCCAACAACGAATGACATCAACAACAACAATAATAACCACAACAAGGCTACAACAAAAGGGGAAAAAATGGCCTCCAGGAGTAATGGATTCATGGTGCAGGCACTGAGCCCCAGCAATAACCCTGGAGGCAAAAAAAAAAAAAAAAGGATTTTAAAATCTAGGATTGTGGCAAGTTTTGCCAAAAATTAACCTTCTTTCTGGAATTCATGAAAATCTGAATATTTATTAGAGCAGTGAGTAATGTTGACTACTATAATTTGTCCACTATTACTTTATTAAAGAAAACTAGCTAGTCGCCTATTTAATCCTAACAAGCAACCAGATGTGAAGGCATAGTTATATGATTACTTCACAGAAATTTTATCTTATTGAAAAAATCAAATTACAAGGACTACATAAGGAAAGTGAATTTACCCAAAGTCTACCAATTTCCTCTTGTTCTTTGTGTTGGAACCATGACTTAAGTCTCTTCCATCCTACAAATGTTCCTCACTTACTTTCTTTCTCTACCTTGCAGCCCTATTTACCATAAATTGCTAAATTAAACTTCATTCCTTCTCTACCTCTATCTCTATCACTAGCTCCAGACATAAACACTTTTTTAACACTTTGGCTTCACCATTCCAGACTGATTTTTTTGTTTAGATAGAAAGAGACAGTCGGGAAATATCTAAATGATTATGCAAAGGCCTTTCATAGCTGAATCTCTAAGCTCCCAATTTCAATCCCCTGTACCATCATAGGGTAGAGCTGAGCAACACTTTAAAAGAAAAAGAAAGGGAAAAAATGGGGGGGCAGTGATGGGAGAGATATACATGAAGACACCGTAACACCAACACTTCTTCTAGTGAAACATTACCATGCAAAAGGATCCAAGTTTGAGCCCCTGCTCCCCACCTGCAGAGAGGAAGTTTCAAGGGCACTGAAGCAACTCTGCAGGCTTCTGTCTTTCTTTCTCCTTCTCTATAGCTCCCTCCCCTCTCAATTTATCTCTACCTTATCTAATGAAAGAAAGAAAGAAAAGAGAAAGAAAGAAAGAAAGAGAGAAAGAAAGAAAGAAAGAAAGAAAGGAGAAGAAAGATGATGCCAGGGGCAGTGGATTTGTAGTGTAGGCACTAAGCCTCAGTAATAACTCTGGTGGCAACCCTCAGGCTTTTTTTTTTTTTTCCTTCCCCACCAGGGTAATTGCTGAGACTCATTCTGTGCATAACTACTCCATTACTTCTGGCAGTTCTTTCTTTCGTTTTCTTACACAGACAGAGAGAAATAGGGAAAGAATGTAAAAGGTAGAGAGACAGAGAGAGAGAACTGAAGTCTTGCTTAATCACTCAATAAGCTTCCCTCCTGCAAGTGGGAACCATGAACTTGAACTCAGGACCTCATGTCTGGTTGCAGCACGTGCTATCCCGGGTGTGCCAACACCAGTTTCCTTTAGCAATATCTTCATCAAGTGTCAGAATGAACGGAGTATTCCATTCTGTAGTATAAACACGAATGAGAATTAATGATGAGTGTGAACATAAGATAACTTTACATTCAAAAATTAAAGAACAGTTTGGAGTGATCATCGATTGTTTTTTAGTTACTACAATAAACTTTCTGGGCTCACTAAGCAATGAAAGGTAATTCATCATATATCACGGCAAGTATGAATTTGTAATTCGAGATCAGAATAAATGTTATTCCAAGCAACAGTAGTTGAATTGGCAAATTACTCTCCCGCATAATAGAGTAACCTTGGAAAGTTGTTGGGCCATAAAATTCACATCACAAAGACATCTGATACTTTAAAATAGACCCAGCATTAACCAGCAAAGGGGGCTATCGGTCTTCCTGATAGATGGATGGAGATTACTGCTGTGTTCCAGTTCATAGCAAAGCATGTCATTCTCATCTTCCCCTAAACCGAAATACTGTGGCTCAAATATCAGATCTTCTCTTCAAACATAGATTGATCTTCTCCTACCTCAGTGGCTATTTGTACACTCATTCCCTGTCACAGCTGTAAATAAGCTCATCTTATTTTTGAATATGCAATGTTTAAAGCAATTTCAAATGGACTGATGTGTACTAGACTTCAGTAGATATGAGAACTATGTTTAGGGTTCATTTATGTATATTTTAGCAAATTTATTCTTATGTATAATTGGAATAGAGTACAAATGCTAAGAAGTTCAGTGTAATATAATAATATGTAAAATAAACAATTATCTGGTTTTTTATTTTTATTATCTTTATTTATCAGATCGAGACAGCCAAAAATCAAGAGTTGAGGTGGTGATAGAGAGGAAGAGAGACAAAGAGGCACTTGCAGCCCTGCTTCACTACTCACAAAGATTTTCCCCTGAAAGTGGGGGCTCGGGGCTCAAACCCAGGTCATTGCACACTGTAACACATGTGTGCACTCAACTAGGTGCACCACCAGCTGTCCCCCAACAATTAATTATTAACCATCATTTGTCTCAAAGTTGACGTGGCAAGAAAGCTCACTTTTTTTTTTCACTTTCTTTTGGCCCTTGAGGCTTTGAAAGGTGATGCTATTACCAACCAGTCATATTTCAGAGTCAAACATTATATTATCATATTACCTACTTGGTAAATACAGACTATAAAATGTTAAGAACCACCCATCTACATAAAAGTGATAATATGTTTTAGATTCAGTTTTCCTAAATAAACACATGGATTAACTTTAGAGAAAATTTTACAAATGTTCTCATTTAGATTTTCTTCAAATGCAGAGATCATGTTTTGTGCTTTATTCCTGATGTACTTACTTTCAAATACATAGCAAATCAGGCTGTCCAAGACACACCCTCATCCTCCAAAAAAAAAGATTATGTGATTTCTGATGAGTATATGTTTGATGGAGTTTTTTGTTGTTGTTTGTTTGTTATTTGGTATGGAGAACCATACCAAATATGATATGGATGGAATGTTAGTATTTGGAAAGAAGCTGGCTTCAACAATTTGAGGAAATATAAGAAGAGGCCCTGTGACGGACCATTTCAGTAAAGTGAATATGTGCGCACTATGAGAGTTAAAAATGGGTACAGGTATAATCAAGGGAACAATGGGTACAAGTATAATCAAGAAATTGTTAGTATAGTTCAGAAATCAACCCAAATGGTAGTCATGTACCAGAACAATAGAACGATTAAAAATTTGCTAGACCTAGAGTAGGAATAATGCTAACTTACCACTTCCGTACACATTGCCACTTTCAGTAAGGTAGGATGTTTGTTTCTGGGAAAACAAGATGTTTTGGTACCAATATGTGGTGCAAGCCTAAAAGCCCAGTCATTAGACTTAAGATAAACAAGCCAAGTCCCAGAAACTGTGAAAAACTATTGTATGTAACCAATGCTGGCATATGCTGCAAAAAGTATAAACAGATGCTTGTGACTGTGCTTAAGCATTCAGCCCTTGGGTAGCTCCTATGTGAGTTTTCCCTGGGCTGGACCCTCAGCTGAGTAGGCTTAACTAAAACCCAACTCTGTGAGGGGTCTTTTGGTTTGGGTAGTGGTTTCTTTTGCTGTGAAGAAGCTTTTTAATTTGATGTAGTCCCATAGGTTTATACTCGCCTTAGTCTTCTTTGTGATTGGATTCATTTCATTGAAGATGTCTTTAAAATGTATGTGGAAATGAGTTCTGCCAATATTTTCTTCTAAGTATCTGATAGTTTGTGGTCTAACATCCAAGTCCTTGATACACTTGGAATTTACTTTTGTATTTGGTGAAATACAGTGGTTCAGTTTCATTCTTCTGCATGTTTCAACCCATTGTTTCCAACACCATTTGTTGAAGAGACTGTGCTTTCCCCACTTAATAGTCTGAGCCCCTTTGTCAAAGATTAGATGTCCATAGGGAGAAGATCTTTACATGCCATACATCAGACAAGAGTTTAATAACCAACATATATAAAGAGCTTGCCAAACTCAACAACAAGACAACAAATAACCCCATCCAAAAATGGGGGGAGGACATGGACAGAAGAATATTCACCACAGAAGAGATCCAAAAGACCGAGAAACACATGAAAAAATGCTCCAAGTCTCTGATTGTCAGAGAAATGCAAATAAAGACAACAATGAGATACCACTTCACTCCTGTGAGAATGTCATACATCAGAAAAGGTAACAGCAGCAAATGCTGGAGAGGGTGTGGGGTCAAAGGAGCCCTCCTACACTGCTGGTGGGAATGTCAACTAGTCCAACCTGTGGGGAGAACAGTCTGGAGAATTCTCCAAAGGCTAGAAATGGACCTACCCTATGACCCTGCAATTCCTCTCCTGAGGATATATCCTAAGGAACCCAACATATCCATCCAAAAAGATCTGTGTACACATATGTTCTTGGCAGCACAATTTGTAATAGCCGAAACCTGGAAGCAACCCAGGTGTCCAACAACAGATGAGTGGCTGAGCAAGTTGTGGTATATATACACAATGAAATACTACTCAGCTATTAAAAATGGTGACTTCACCATTTTCAGCTGATCTTGGATGGACCTTGAAAAAATCATGTTGAGTGAAATAAGTCAGAAACAGAAGGATGAATATAGGATGATCTCACTCTCAGGCCGAAGTTGAAAAACAAGACCAGAAAAGAAAACACAAGTAGAACCTGAAATGGAATTTGCGTATCGCACCAAAGTAAAAGACTCTGGGGTGGGTGGGTGGGGAGAATACAGGTCCAAGAAGGATTCAGAGGACCTAGTGGGGGTTGTATTGTTATATGGGAAAGTGGGGAATGTTATGCATGTACAAACTATTGTACTTACTGTTGAATGTAAAACATTAATTCCCCAATAAAAAAAAAAAAAGAGAAAAGAGAAAAAAGAAAAGAAAAGAAAAAAGAAAAACAAGATCAGAAGAGAAAACACAAGCAGAACCTGAACTGGACTTGGCATATTGCACTCAAGTAAAAGACTCTGGGGGGGGGGGGAATGCCCAAAAAGGATGACAGAGGACCTAGTGGGGGTTATATTATTATTTGGAAAACTGGCAAATGTTACGCATGTACAAACTATTGTATTTACTCTCAAATGTTAAACACTAATTCCCCAATAAAGAAATTATAAAAAATAAAAAAAAATAAAAAATAAAAATAAATAAAATAAATAAATAAATAAAGCCCATACTCAACCACCTGACTTGGTGTGAAGTATTGTGATTTCTGTGTGGAGAATTCTATCCTATTACACACACTATTAATATATGATCCTTAGAACACTCTGAAGTAGAAACATGGTCCATCTGTCAAGCCACATCATAGAAAGATTTTGCAGTGTGACATACAGCTCTGACACATAAACATCCTCATAGCTGGAAAATGAAACCTCTTGTTGGAAAGGAAATTCTGCAAAAAATAGTAAAAATTTTACTGTGTTCATTTTAAGTTAATGCTTCTTTTTATTTTTGTGATTTTTATGTCTATAGTGCAAACTTCCATTGTAGCTACTTAAAGCAAGAATTCAGTGTCAAGATCTTATGGTACATCTGCTGGATTCTGCTTCCATCTTGATTTTGGTATTCCCAGTCCCTAGAATGATGAGAAATAGATTTCATATTATTTTTTGCCTTGTGTTTCTATTTCATTTGATAAGACAGAAAGAACTGAGAGAGAGAGAGAGGACATAGAGAGGGAGAGAGAGAAATATAGGCACTTGCAGACCTGCTTCATCACTTGTGAAGTGCCCCCACCCCCCAACACACACATCCAATATGCCTGGTCTACAAATTTAAGGCTTTTTAAAATTTCTTTTAGTTATTATTGGATAGAGACAGAGAGAAATTGGGGGTGAATAGAGAGAGACAGACAAACACCTGCAACCCTGCTTCACCACTTGTGAAGCTTTCCCCCCTGCAGGTAGGGACTGGGGGGGGGGTTGAACTCAAATCCTTGTGCATTGTAACATGTGCACTCAACTGGGTGAGCCACCACCTTGGCTCTTCAAATTTACATTTTTATAGAATCTTTTTTGATAGCATTCAAAATATACTAAGTGATATTCTATATTTTATATCTTGTTATTTCTTTTTTCTCTCATTCACTTTCTCTTATTATTTTCCTTCCTTCTTTTGTTCTTTCTTCCTTTCATCTCTCTTTCCTTCCTTCTTTCTTTTTCTTTATTGGCACCATGTTTGTTACTGGGGTTTGGTGTCTGCAAGATGAATCTATTGCTTCCCATAGCCATTCTTTCCTTCTTTTTTCCTTTCTTATATTTGATACAGTAGACAGAAACTGAGAGGGAGGAAGAAGTAAAGAAGAAGAGAGGAGAGACACCTGTGGCACTACCTCACTGCTCCAGAAGCTTCCCCCTTGCAGATGGGGGACCAGAGACTTGAACCCTGGTCCTTGTGTGTGATAATAGGTGGGCACTTTACCGGAAACAGTTGGGTCATTACCTAGGCACCAAGTTCTAGTGATAACAATGGTTGCAAAGATAAATTGATTAAAATAAACAAACAGTATATTTTAATGTCAGCATTTGCTATATCTACATTTTGCTAATTCACTTAACAGTTGATAGACATTTTTTTTTACTAGTTTAGGACTGTTTAAAATAATACTCCTATGTAGTATACACACCACCCATCACATACAAATTTAGCAGGATTTCTAGCTGCCACGAATGAGCCGACTTATAAACTCCATCAAGAGTGATGCAGGATGCTGGCTCTTGCCTATGGATGCTTCTGTGAACTCAAGAATTCTAACTTTGTTTCATTTTTCTTACATTCTCTTTATTGTTAATTAATATATTTATTGAATAGAGTCAGAGAGAAGCTGAGATGGAAGGGCGAGATAGAAAAGGAGAGAGAAAGAGAAACACCTTCAATGTTGCTTCATGGCTTGTGAAGCATCCCCCATACTTGGGGACTGGGAGCTAGAACCCATTTTCTTGCACATGTTCATGTGCACCTGAATGCATTGCCACCTATCCCCTATCTTCTTTTTCATAGATGCCCATGTGTAGATGATTGTGCAGTGTAGGAAACAGTGCAATCCACAAAGTTCCCAATGCCAGGATTCTCTCTCTTTTTTTTTTTTTTCATTTCCACATAAATAATGTTTGGTGCATAAGAAATAAGCAAACTTAGCTGTTGACTAGGTTTCAACCTGCTTCAGTATTGAAATTGCAGCAACTGCCAATATATGTTCACAAGCCACTGCTTTAACTTGATCAAATTTCAGTCATACTTCTGGCTTTCCCACAGGTCCTTGACCTTTGACCTGCTCCTGAGCTGAAACAAACAGGAGAGTACAGAATGTCTTCTCTTAATGGATTGTTTTGAGGGTCAGCTGAGCAAGGTTAAAAGCATTTCCACTCAGACCAGCCTGCTCACACTGTCTCTTCATTTTTATCTGTTTGCCCCAATTTCCTCTCAAAGATTCCAGCTAGCCCTTTTAATAAAAATTAAAAATAAATAAAATAAAAAGGATCTGTTTGCTTTTAGGATGTTTGCAAATCTGGAAGTTGGACCCCTACTGAAATGTTTTTGTTTTCAATTTGCCTCCAGGGTTATCATTGGGACTTAGTGGTGCCTGCATGATGAATTTACTGCCCTTGATGGCCATTTTCCCTTTACTCCCTGACCCCCCAGCCCCCACATATTTTTACTTGATAGGACAGATAGAAATTGAAAGGTGACAGAGACAGATGCAGAGAGAAAAAGAAAGAAACCTGCAGACCTGCTTCACCACTCCTAGCTTCCTCCCTGCAGGTGGGGATAGGGATGTGAACCTGGGTCCCTGTGCATGGTGATGTGTGTGCTTAACTGGGTGCATTACTGCCTAGCCCCTGAAATTGTATTCTTTAAATGTAGTTTCTCCTTACTAAATTCATATAAACACACACACACACACACACACACATACACACACACATACACACACACACACACACACACACACACACATCCATCTTCACTGTCTTTTAGGTCACAATAAAATTCCCTTTACTATGTCACATGCAAATCCCTGATAAAAAGTGGAAATATTGTTCATTTAAGGACATCTGTAGATCTTCTCATTCATAAACAAAAGTTGAAAAACAAGATCAGAAGGGAAATCACTGAGCAGAACTTGGACTGGAGTTGATACATTACATCAAAATAAAAGACTCAAGTGGGAAGGAGGGTTCAGCTCCTGGGACATGATGGCAGAGAAGGAACTAGAGGGGGTTGCATTTTTATGTGGAAAACTGGGAAATGTTACATCTGTACAAACTGATGTATTTTACTGTCGACTATAAGTCATTAATCCCCAATAAAAAATTTAAAAAGGATACTATTAAATCAAAGGACCCTGAATTCTTAATAACTTCTAGAGATACTCAAGCAAGTCTTGGTATCAGTAGGTTTTAATAGAACAGTGAACTGTCAGCAATGTCCCACTCTTAATCAAGTCACGGCTACAAGTTACACTAATCAGAATTCTCACTTCATATCAACATTTTAGTTTTGGAAAGCAATAAGACAGATTATCTTAGAAAGCCTGGCATAACTGAAATCAGTACAACTTCAGTCTGCCCAATATCATCTTCTATGTCTTAATATCATTCGAAATGCACTGAAGATTGCTGCTTCACAATGATAAGACTTGAAATATGGGTACTGGCTTGAACTGAATATATCAAGAATGATAAAACTATTTCTCAAAAAAATAATGTAACATAAAGTGAGATAAGAAAAAAAACTATAAATGTATCGGCATTAAGAATTCCACATGTCAGGATACTATTAGTGGAACAATCTACTATTATATCTTATTTAAATACCACATTATCTGCTAAGGAGTTACTATGAGATAGATTTTTCATTTTTTCTGCTGACTCTATTACAAGACTTTAAATATTTTTGGGACTATTTTATAGCTACCTTCTTCTTCAAGAGTTAGAATAGTTTTGATATGGAAAGGTAAAGTTGTTCAGGAAGGAAGGACCATAGATTGGAAAGTTGAGTGCATACTTTTTTGCTATAAGGAAAACCTCAGTTTATTAAGAATCCACCAACTAAATCCTCACTGAATGGAATCAGAATTATACATGTTTTGTAGTAACACATGCGTGTGCACACACACAGAGAGAAAGAGACATAGAGAGGGCATTGTTCAGTTCTGGTTTACGGTGGCACAGGGAGGTTAAACCTGGGAGTCTGAAACCTCAGCCATAAAAGTCTTTTGCATAACTATTCTACCATCTCTGCTGCTTAAAAATGGTATTCTCTAGAGCACAGAGAAGTTGTTGTATTACCTCCACCCTCACACTGGAGTTACTGCTTGAGGTCATAGTGTGAGGTCAGTGCCTTTGCACAATGACTTCAATGCTCCTAGTAGTCATTGTTTTTGTTTGTTTTCTAAGGGAGACAAAGATATAAAGAGATCTAGAGAGAGGGAGAGAAAGAAAGACAACTGCAACACTATTCCACCACTTGTGAAGTGCCCAATGCTCATGGGGACTGGGGATTTGAGCCTTGGTCTCTCTCCACATGTTGACCTGTGCACTCTACTTGGTGTGCCACTGCCTGATCCCCACCCCTGCTATGTATTAAAAGATACTATTCATGAACTATGCAGAGATAATTGTGGAAATATTTCAAAAACGTCTTTATCCACACATACAATTTTCTACAAATAGTCACAGAACAGGAAAAAAAGAAATAGAAGCCATGTTGCTATTTTCATAACAGCAGCCAGGAAGGAGGAACAGAGGATCAAGTCTTAGACTTAAAGACATGAGACCACAAGTTTGGTTTCCCCATCACAAGTGCCCGAGTGATGTTCTGATTTGTTTTTCCATTCTCTGTCATTAATATAGCTTGAAATATCATAATAAAAATGCATATGTCTTCCAAATCATGGGTTATTATATTGTGTGAATCTTTCACCTAAGAAATAGCTTTGTAACAAGTATGTCCACATGTGTATTTTACTGTACAGTATACATAAACACTTCTACATGTGATATTGAAAGATAAGAGAATCCCTCACATAGTTCTTCTTCCTTTATTGAGAATAGTTGTGAAGTTCTCTATATGATTTCCAGGCTAGTGTGGGCGTGCCTTTTCCTGGGCGCATACTCTCTGGGTTGGAGAGAGCTTGACCTGAGCCAGCCTGGGCTGCTACTCACTCAGCAACTCGAGGGATATGACTCAGGAACCAATCACGTGGTGGCGAGGCAATGCCAATTCTCCTTATTGATCAGACAGCCAAGGCTTTTTAAAGGGCAGACCCAGAAGTGGCAAGTCAGAAACGGAAAATGGCTAGGAAAGAGGTGGAGAAAGGCAAAAGGGGGCTGGGAAGGTAAAAACTTCCTTAGCAACTGTTGCGAGGGTTTTAACTGGTAGGATTAATACTACCCTGCAGGCAGGGAGGGTCTTGAGGGTAGAAAGAAGATAGATCAAAGGAATAGAATGGGTGGGGATCTTCCAGGAAAAACAATGATTATGTAGATAGGCCATATAGTAGCAGGAAATAAGGGTGGAGCAGGGGGAGCTGATTTAATGTTTTAAGGAATGCCAGGCTCCTGGAAGCAGAAAAATACAGGGTGCTTTATGAGGCTCCTCACAATTTCCTGACATATGATACATAATGTAAAGTAAAATATATCTGTGTATGTAAAACTTATAGTAGATAGACCATAATCATATGATGCACAAAATCATGGAGGCATAAAAACAAGAAATGTTTTAAATATGAAAGAAGGAATCAACTTGGATGATATAAATAATATAAATAATAAGTAAATAATATAAATAATAAGTAGAGAGACTACTAATGGAAAAGTCTAGGACTGAAGAATGAAGACTTTTTTTTTGCCTCCAGGGTTATTGCTGAGCCTCTGTGCCTGCACTACAAATCCACTGCTCCTGGATGCTACTGTTTCCCTTTTGTTGTCCTTGTTTGCTGTTGTTGTTATTGTTATTGATGTCATCATTGTTGGATAGGAGGAGACAAATGGAGAGAGGAGGGGAAGACAGAGAGGAGGGGAAGACAGAGAGGAGGGGAAGACAGAGAGGAGGAGAGAAAGACACCTGCAGACCTGCTTCACCACTTGCGAAGCGACCCCCTGCAGGTGGGGAGGTGGGGATCATTACAGGTAATTGCTTAACCATGTGCTTAACCCACTGCGCTACCACCCAGCCCCCTGAGAATCAAGACTTCTAAAGTCAGGCTAGGAAACTCATGTTCTCCCAAAAACTGGTTAGGAAATTTAGGGAGAGGGAGAGGGAGAGAGAGGACACTGCTCTGGCATATGTAGTGTAGATCAAATCCAGAATCTCAGACATGGAGTTCCTGTGCTCTACCAGCTAAGCCATCCTGGCACCCTGAATAGACTATAAACCTCATTAACTCAATTGTCATTTGATGAATATTCTGAAATGCTTTATGTGGGGGAACTAAAGCCCTTACATCATTTTTATATATACCAGTTGATGTTACTTATAGATGGTCCAAGATACACAGCAAATGACAAGATGAGAACTTCATATCACAGCCTTTCCAGGAATTTAAGAATGGAAAGGAGAAACACTCCTAGGTGGATCAGAGTAATGGTGTGGTGGGGTATCTTTGAGAAATGTGAAAACATAATCTTTATGACAAAACACTACAAGTCAACAGTCTCACAATAAAGCAATCCTGAGGGGTGTTGAGGTAGCTCACTTGGATAGTGTGTTTGCTTTGTCCTGTACATGATCCTGGTTTGAGTCTAGCCTCATTTCAATCTACCAGTGATTTAACAGTTAGCTCAATAATTCATGAATGCTGAACAACAAAGTCTTGCAAACCTATAAGTATCAACTCCAGCATACTACTATAACTTATTGGTCTCTCTCAGAGGCATAATTTGGTTATGTTGCCACAGTAATGATGGAAATACAAATAAAAAAGCCCAACTAAAATTTAATTTTGAATGTTTGCCTGGATCATGACTGTCACTTCCCATTAGCCAAAGTAAATCATTGGGTTGACACTTGTAATGAAGGATCCAGTGAGTCACTCATGGTTAGGTTGTTGGGCATTAAGCCAGCTCCCCCTGCTCCACCCTGCATTGTTGATACTATGGCCTATTTACATAATCACTGTTTTGCCTGAAAGATCCTCACCCACTCCATTCCTTTGATCTATCTTCTTTGAGACCCGCCCTGCCTGCAGGGTAACATTAATTCTACCAGTTAAAACCATTGCAACAGTTGCTAAGGAAGTTTATACCATCCCAGCCCGCTTTTGCCTTTCTCCACCCCTTTCCTAGCCATTTCCGTTTCTGACTTATCACATCCAGTTATATCCTATAAAAGTGTTGTCTCTGATCAATAAAGGCTGCATTGCCTCGTGCCACTTGTTTGGTTCCTGAGTCATCTATCTCCTGCGTCGCTGAGTGAGTAGCAGCCCAGGCTGGCTCAGGTCAAGTTCTCTCCAACCCAGAGAGTACGCACCCAGGAAGAGGCACCCCCACACTAGCCTGGCAGTTAGGTGACCTACAACATCACGTGAATAAGGAATTAGGTATATATTTTGGGACATCTTGCAAACCACTACACTGAGATTTTTTACATTTTGTTTAAAGACCTTCATAACTGAAATAGAAAATATATACGGTTTTGTTCTGAGCTGAGATGATAGCATCTTTCATTCCAGGTTTAAGGAAATTATCCTGAGCAACCAGCCAAGACTGATAAAATTCAGGAGGGATAGGATGTTGGTATAGCTAAAAGAAAAAAAAATGGAGGAAGGGGGATGGTGCACCCAGTGAAGCACACATAATACAAAGGGGAAGGACCCATGTAAGGATCTGGGTTTGAGCCTCCATTCTCCACCTGCAAGGAGGATGCCTCACAAACAGTGAAGCTGGTCTGCAGGTCTCTTTCTCCCCATCTATCTCTCCTCCTCTCTCAACTTCTCTCAGTCCTATACAATAAAATGGAAAAAATGCCCTCTAAGAACAGTGGATTCATAATGCTGGTTCCCAGCTCCACTGATAACCTTGGAAGCAAAAAAAAAAGGGGGGGTGGGAATGTATGAGATAGTTTTCAAACGATATAAAATGGTGATGGTCCATGGATTTATTTGCCCTATTTTAGGTTTGTATTTTCTTCTTGTGTTCATAACAGACCCTCACTTACTTTGAAACTCTAATTGACTCACTTTGTTTATGTTGGATAGCCTGAATTTTGTCTTCAAACAAATGATTCTAAGAGTAGATATGATATCCTGAACAAAATAAAAAGTGTATAATTCACAGTTCAGTAGTGATCTATCAGTTATAGAAGTCATTGCCTTTGCTTCTGAAATTCTAACTGGCTCACAAGTATTTCAGTAGGGCTATTTCTTCTTCTGTTTTTCAACTACTTAGAAGCAGAGAAGTATTTCTTCCTGAAATACTGGGGAAAATGTATTAAACTAGTATTAGGCAATAGGTACAGTACACTTTCAAACTCAGTGGAAAAGAGAATGATACAAGAGTTCTGACTAGGGCATATGCATATAAAAAAAGTGTTCCATGATTTTCCAGGAATTCATACGCAAAGATCACTGTAACTTTTCTAAAAGAAAATAAAACTGAATTAAAAATCACTAGCCACTTCTTATATTACAATATATATGACCTCGATATTAGAAAGCAATAAATTAAATAATCTATCCTTTAATGCATAATGCTAGTAAGTAATGACCTCTTTTAATGATGGTTCCGTAAAAAACATTCTTAGGAAATTTCCTTTGTGTGTTTTATTTAACTACAGTTACTGAATGAAAGGTGGGTATTACTTTATGTATTCTGTGCTACTGAATTTACTTTCACGCATTGGGACATTACAGTTTTGTAGTTTCCATCAACATTCCTGGCAATGAAATTCATAGCATATATTTTATGTTAATTATTTTTAACTGAAATGGTGAAATGATGACAGGGCTATTTATAGAGATCAGAATTTTTGTTCCTAATAGTTATACTTCTCAAGTTGTTTGCCCCATTACTTTTATCATGCTGTTTATCTGAGAGCTATTACTGAATAATTGGTTTATGTAGCTTTTTGCCTGTTTCGAGTTTACTTTTCTTTCAGGACAAAATCAAATTGTACATTCTGGATATTTCCATGTGCAATTTGTGTAATTCAACATGGTTTACTATTTGTATATTTTGTGAATATCTCTACGATATTACTGTTATTTTCTTTCTTTTTTCTTTCTTCCTTCTGTCCTTCCTTTCTTCCTTTCATTCTTTCTTTTCTCCTCCCTCCTTCCCTTCCTTCATTTTCTTCTTTCTTTTGACATCTCCAAGGCTTCATCACTTTGAATTTTTAGTTTTTCTTTTCCAGGTAAAAAGAATGGCACAGAAATGCACAGAAAAGGGAAAAATAAATGACGGGACCTGGAGTCAGGTAGAGTGCATTACCATACAAGGACTCAGAATCAAGCTCCTGGTTGATCTGTATCAGCAAGGGAGAAGCTTTATGAGCATTGAAGTAATTCTAAAAGGGTCTCTCCCTTTCTACCTTCCCATGCCTTATCAATTTCTTTCTATGTGATCAAATTACAAGAAAAATATAACACACAAACAAAAGCAATAACTCATCAGGTGGAGAAAGCTTCAGTATGAGAGGATGAAGGTGATACCCAGTGGAATTCTGATCTTTACAGATGTAGGTTTCAAATTAATACTCAAAATTTTATTGAGTCATTCAAAGTCCTGGAAGTAAAATATGGCACTTCCGAAGTAGTATCTTAGGGGTGGGGGTGGGGGGCGTAGTGCTGCACCTGGTTGCATGCACAGTTTACTGTGCACAAGGGCACCAGTTTGAATCCCCATTCCCCACCTGCAGTGGGGAAGCTTCAGGAGGAGTGAAGCAGGTCTGCAGGTACCTCCTCTTCTCTGCTTTCTTTTTTTTCCTCCACCATCAAAGAATAATTTCAGGTTCAGTGCACAACTGAATTAGAATCAGTATAAAATAATATGCATACAGTTTTGAAAAATGTTAGAATTGACAGGATTATTTTTTTACAGTGATTTGATAATTTGTATATAGAACGTGACACTGCATCTGTATATTATGAGATAAATAATCTGGTTAGGATTTACTTATTTCTTCTATAGAAGACACTTCACTCACCAAACCTTGAGTTATTAAAAATAAGTGTTCAATAACTTCCACGACAAGGAACAGTGAGGTCACTGTTGATTCATATGTGAACAAGACAGATTTCTTGACTCCATGAAGTTTACAATTTATTTTAGTGATAAAAAACTATTATTAGTAAGATTAAGATTTATGAAGTCAGACTTTACAAATGCATGATTTCACTTCTCCTGGAAAACATTTTCATTCAGCAAGAGAGAAAGAGCCAGGTGCCAGCCAGACAGACAGACAGACAACACAACGCCAAAGCTTCCCCAGTTCCATACACTTTTTTAATGTGGTTTCAGCATTTGAACCTAGGATGTACTATTCACAAGCTGTGTGTCTTATCTGAAAGATCTGAACCAGTGTTGGCATTTTTATTTTTGTAAATGAATAGTGGGTGCAAGTATTCACTAATTTTCTCATAATCTTTAAAACAACTGAAGTTGTAGATTTTTTATTTTGTCTTTCCTCTTGAGACATATCATGATTTTACTTCCAACATTAATAGGGGTATTTCTCTTGATCAAAATTCAGTCTTCTTCTTGTCTTAAGAACTATTCAAGGGACCATATAGTGGTGCACCTGGTTAGGCACACGCATTACAGTGCACAAGGACCCAGGTTCAAGCCCCTGGTCCCCACCTTCAGTGGAAGCTTCACGAAAGGTAAAGCAAGGCTGAAGGTGTCTTTTTGTCTCTTTCCCTCTCTACCTCCTCCTCTCTCAATTTCTCTCTGTCTCTATTCAATAATAAATAAAGAGAATTTTAAAAAATATTCAAATAAATTGAAAAAAACAATAACAGTAACTCCAAAGTACCTACAATCTTTATACTATTAACAGGTACTGATTTTTTTTAATTTAAATAAAACATAATTATAGTTATTTCAGAACTAAAAAAAAACCTGATAATATCACAATCCCCTACAATTGCCCAGTATATCAGGATTGATACTTCAGAGTTTGGGTATCCTATGAATGTTTATTGGTTGAAACACAAATCCTATTTGAAATTCAAAGCACTGGTTTCCCTCTGCAAAGATAAGTAGGTAAAATGTAGAGGAAAGGTAAAGGAAGGCTCATTTGAAAAAAAAAAAAAAGCTGCCAAATCACTGTACAGACATTTCAGATTGTATTTTCTTGACTGTTATCTTTTCTTGTACTGCATAGTGTATTTGACACCACACAATCTGACTTGTCAAAAGCAACACCATAATCAGAATTCAAAGACATGGCAGAATTGGGCCTCTGCACTGCAGAGATATGTTTTCCCAAGTGGCTTAATATCTTCAATTTTACCACATTTTCAACAACAACAATATCACCATTGACATATCTCTAAAGTATTTCTAGGGTTTATTTTGTTCATTCTCCCCAAGGTCTCATTTGCATATATATATGTATATATACATATATATACACACATATATATATCTTAAAGTTTAAGAACATATATTAAGAGGTAATGAAAAGCTATACTTTATAACAAAATTGTATTATGGTTTAATCACCAGAGATCTTAAATATTATTTATTTACTTATACCAGAGCACTGCTCAGCTCTGGCTCATGGTTTTGCTGGACACTGAACCTAGAACCTCCGAGCCTGAGATATGAAAGTTTGTCGGGTAGCTACTTCACTATCTCCCAAAACCTAAAAATCTTTTTTAGCCAGTTGTCATATACCTCACTGACACCCCTTTGGGAGATCTCAAAGAACCATAACCCTATGATAACAACAATCCTGTGAATCAGAATTCTTTCAATCCAGTGAATCAGAATTCTTTCAATCCAGTGAATCAGAATTCTTTCAATCCAGTGATCAAAGATTTTCTTAATTTTCATTTATAAAAATGTTTATAAAATTAATTTAATGTGTGGGAGAATCATGCTATAATTCAGTTTCCAGAGACCTTCTCACAGCTGAAATCATCAAACTAAAATAGAATTTTCAGTTGTGGCGCATCACAGCTGGCAATCAAAAGGGTGCTCACCCACATTTGGAAGGTTTTTGAGGTCCCACTAAGCAGTTTAAGTTAGTGCTTTCATTTTTAATGATACCAGACATTAAGAGCATAGTTAGCATTTTAAGTTTGCATTTGCAACCCAATACACTCATTTAGTTTTAAAGTCCTCTTTTGCATTGGGACCATAGATAATGTCTCCACTAAGAGAAAATTCTATCAACTCACAGTACAGTAAGTAACTGATGATTTCACTGTATGAAGAATATAAAATACAGTAAGTATAATTGTAGGACTCAGGAGGGTTTTGGTAAAGTTATACAGGAAGCAAGGGACCACAACCAGTTTGGGTGTAGCTCAATTTGCTACTAACTCTTCTTTATGATAAATTGTTAATACTTAGTAAAGTGGTATTTATTTTCAGCTAATCATTTATATAATACTATTAAAATTTTCAATATAGTTGCAATATTAATAGAAAAATACAGAGTTATCACATTAACTATATTTCAGATGATGTTTAAGAACAGCCTGCTAGTAGAATTTAGTAAAATGTGATGTGATGTGATGTGACACTGATTTTGTACTTTGAAAGTAAATACACAAAGAGGGTAAAATAAACTTCTATTCACCAATAACCTAAAGTAACAGAATTCACCACATTCCATTGTTGATGCTAAATGCCAACACTGGTCAATAATAAGTGTAGGGAAATTGTGAGGATGTGATAGAGCTTGGCAGGGCTTGACCTGAGAGCTATGTCTATCCTGTCAGTCTCTCTCTCTACTGAGAGGTCTAGTGAGGAAGGACACAAGGACCCCAAAGATTTGCCTTGTCTTATCAGAGTCCCTGCCTCACAAAGCACCCTGCATTTTTCTGCCTCCAGGAGCATGGCATTCCTTAAAACATTAAGCCAGCTCCCCTTGCTCCACCCTGCATTCCTTGGTACTATGGCTCATCCATTTATTGTCTACATATCAATCTTCGGCTTTGTCTAACAAATGACTTAAGGCCTCCACTCTATTCCCCTACCCATTCTGCTCACTTAATATAATCTTTTTCTACCCTCAAGACTGCAAGGTATTATTAATCCTACCAGTTAAACCCCTAGCAATAGTTGCTAAGGAAGTCCCTACCTTCTCATCCCCTTTTCACCTTTCTCTGCCCCTTTCCTAACCATGTCAAGCCACTTCAGTTTCCGACTTGGCTCTTCCATTTTCGGGGGGGGGGGGGCAGAGAGCACAAGCAGACCAGAAGGCTGACGTCGGCCATTGCGGTTTGTGCCATGTGGCTTAACCAGGTGTGCTATCTCTCAACTCTGGAGTGTTTGGATGAATAAAGATTTGAACTGCCTCACCGCCACAAGCTTGGTTCCTGGGTCATCTCTCTCTTTCATGTCACTAGCTCAACAAATAAGAATATATTTGACATGTCATACATGTTGCTTTCACACCACTGCTGGAACATATGCTGAACTCAAGAATATCTTAGTACAGGTCGCTACAGCTTCTCTGGTTACTACTCTCAGTGTTTGAGAAAAAGTTCCGATAGATTTCTGAAACAATAATATGCTCAATGTTCAACTCTTAATCCAGTGAGAGAAGTCATACATTTTAAAAAGAATTTCAACAAGTGTGTAGGCAGAGAGGGAATTGAGGATAATCATGCACAGACCAGGAAATGCAGGTGGCTGGAACAGTTTTCCTTTTTCAATACCTTTCCAGATGATGGAGATTTTATTATAATGTGCCTTACATTTGCACTAATATATTTCTACTCAAAGTCACATATTCTAAGATGGTATTTTCTTCCCATTTCTCCCCCCTGCATGCCATCATTAAACATCATTGATACCGAACCACCTGTGTATACGGCACTCAGCCAAGCATGCCATTTCTGAAGTCATTTTGAAAACTATGACAGCAGGTGAAATTGGAATATTCCCAGTGGATGCTCATTCTGCATTCAGAAGCATTCCAGGTATTTTTTTTTAAAGAATTTCTTTTTCCAACTTCCAATTTACATTCTTTCTAAATACAGTGCACATACTTTCCCAGGCTTTGAGGCTGCATTGCTGTACATACATTAATATTTAAGCTTATGCCAGGCAGGCATAGATACACAAATTGCCCAGCAGTCATAAATTAAGTGCACATTTAGGTTATATTCAGTGGAAAGCATGCTATTGTGGTTCTTTAGCTTTAGAAAGATTTCAAGGAACTCAAATCATCCTTTACTCCTCGATGCTGCCACGTCCTTACTGCAGCACTATGCTATCCTTGAGGCTGGAGTGATCTACTGGAAAGTCTTCTTAAGCTGCTGATGTAAGTGGCTCTGGTAGACAACTTTTGCAAGAGGGAAGACAGGAGGAGCCTCCACAGTTGTCTGTCCCAGCTTTCAGTATGGGTGAGAGAGAGACATGCAAGGGTTGATCTCAGTTTCTGTGCAACCCTCAAGCACAGTGAATCTCCATGGGAATGAGTGTATATTTAGAATTTATACCCATCTCTCTCCTTTTACATATTTTAAAAGTCTCATTTTAGTGGTTCAAAAGCTTTTAATTTTTTTGAGAAAAAAAAAGGTGGGGGAACTTGACCAGATGAAGGATTCAATCTCAAAATAAGATGACTTTGTCAAATAAATATAGAACCAAAGTTTAATATTTGCTTATTAGTGGAATTTCTAATGTTTCCATTTTTTATTTTATTTTACTATGGGGCTAATGGTTTACAGTTTAGTCTTTAACACACTGGCACAACCTCTCCTCTCCTCTAGATGGGTGTCTAGGAGACACAAAGGACCCTGGTGTCTCTTCATCCTGTCCCTTTCCTTTCTTCCCCAGAATCCTTTGGTTTGATGCAATACAACCCATCCAACCCAAGTTTCTAAACTTCTAAACTAGGGTCAGGCAATGGTGCACTGGGTTAAGCACACATGGTAGACTTCTGAACTATACTTAAAACTATACTTTAAACTTATACTTAAAGTATTTTATTTTAAGAGGTGAAGAGATTCCCTGCCCTTTCATCATGTATAGATACTGTGTGCTATGTGATTTCATTGCTCCCAGACCTTTTTTTTTTTTTTTATTTTGACAGAGCAAGAGATAGATGGAGGTAGAGACACCATAGGGAGAGACACAGAGCTTCCCTAGCTGTTATGATGCTCTCATGTGGTACCAGGGTTTGTATCTGGGCCATACTCAGAGCAGGGTAAAGTCTCAGGCCAGTGATATTTATCAGTTCCAACACATATTTAAAAAATATACACTAAATTATGGAGTAACTCTAGCCCTTTTTGTAAATTCAAACAATACTGAAATCAATAGTCCTATAGAGCTACTCCTTTGAGTGCTTACAGCTATCGTTGAAATAACATTCTGACAGGTGAAACCATTTTGTCAATAGATCTTGCCAGATTTTCTTCATTAGGGGTTATATCACTGACACACTGACCAGCAAGTTAGAAGGGCAAATATCCAGCTGTAAATCAAACCTATACATTTCCATAATGGAAAAATTATGGGAACATTTATAGAAATTATATTGATAGTAATTTTTTTTAATTAACCTCAAAGGCTTATATACCATGTGGGACAAACCATGGCTATCATAATATTAGACAAATATGGTAGGAAAAATGTATTCTCAATAATTAAATGTCTAGATAATGACAATCACATCTTTACATGCCGATATATCAAAAATAAAAAGACATGGTGGTGAGCCAGATTAGGAAAATTTGCATCATGCCTTTCACTTATATATATTTGTACTTACAATTCATTGTATGAAATAAGCATTTATACTATAGACACCTAACACACACACACACACACATACACACTCACACCTCTACCTACTGAATATCCCTTACTTGTTTGTGAATGTAGGCTAGCCTTAAGGGTACTTTGAGCAGTTGTACACAGATGTTCTCACTCCACTATTCTGATATGTTTTCCTTAGACAAATTGGAAATCTTAAGGTATTCATTTTAACTGCCAAAAATGTCAGCCTGATTTTTGGAACTAGTTGAACTCTAATGTATTTCCTACTTTTGTGCTGCAGTGATTAAGTATCCCAAGTCAGTTCAAAATTCCAGAATATTCTTTCTCCTTCCTTAGCACATATATGCAACACTTTTTAAAATTAATTCAATGGGAGTTGGGTGGTAGCGCAGCGGTTAAGCACATGTGGCGCAAAATGCAAGGACCCGGTGTAAGGATTCTGGTTCAAGCCCCCGGCTCCCCACCTACAGGGGCGTCGCTTCACAGGTGGTGAAGCAGGTCTGCAGGTGTAAAAAAAAAAAAATTCAAACAGTTCCAAAATCAGTGTTTTGTTGTTGTTGTGTGTCCCTTTGACACCACCAGGTGCTGTGTTCATTCATTCTCATTTTATTCCTTATTTGTCTTGTAATAACTTTCAAGAAATGTGTAAATATTTTCCCTTTGGATTATCTGAATATTCCAATTATGTTTCACCACACTGGTTTTCAGAGCAATAAGTGGTTGCAGCTTTGTTTTTGCAGATGAATCTTATAAAAGTATACATCGTCTCTATAGAATAAAAGTCTGTATGATATAGGTTAGCTAGAGATAGCATAGACAGAAACTATATGCAGTATATCATCTCACATGTTTGAGATTATTAATCATCTCTAAATTTATTAAATTAATAAATGAAAACTTATGTCAAAAATGACACATGAAATACATGCTCTGGAGTAGAAAATGTATTATTGCTGCTGCCCCAGGAGAAAAGGAAACAATATAATACCATGAAATAATTCACCTCACAGAGGAAAGTCAGTGGGAAAGAAATGAAAGTCAGATTAGTTTATATATGAAAACAGCTGGAAGGTCTCCAGTTGGCTGAATTCAGTTATTTTTGTTATTCCAAGAAGAGTAGATGTATATTGTGCTTGTTTTAAAGCTATCTCACACCTAAAGACAACTCTGTATCCAATAAACAACTTCACAATTATAGTGATTATGTTCAGAGTGAAAAATATTTTGAATTTTTCAGAATTTAGAGTCAAAATTGTACTGACAATGCCTACTTAGACTCTGGAATTCACTGAGGGGTTTCTAGCAAGAATATGGACTGTAATTTGTTGTTAAAGTTTCGGGGGCTCCAGCAGGCCGGGCTAGACAGAGACAGAGACTCGAGGACACACGGCTGGGCTGAGAAGCCGCAGTTTAATCTTTATTCACTAACGGGCAAATCATCACACCATGTGCTTCCCCATGTTTTTCCTTCCGTGGGTGCTGCTGGGACTCTGCACATCCTTAGCATAGGGGGCGGGGAGAAAGAGGGGCCCGAAACTAGAAAGGGCCAAACCATTTCTCTCAGAGGTAGGGGGAAGGAGACCAAACCAACACGAAGAATACCAACAGTAATTATTAAAGTTTAGTTAACAAATTTTTGAACATAAATTATAAAAATGCCAACTTGAGAACTTGGTATTGGAATGTCAGGACTAAAATGAATGTTAATAAAAGATGAACTATTTCATGACCATAAGTTTTATTTAATCTTAATTACCTGTTTAATATGGAGAAACTTATTTAAAATCTGTAATTTTTAATTTATGTAAAGTCCAATTATTTTAATAAATATTCATTTTTCAATGTCTAGCATATTTTCAATAATAAGAAGTATTTAAAGCAGTGCTTGGCAAAATCTTTTTACTGTCACCATGGGATCATGAAGTGACATAGTGGATAAAGTTTTGGACTCCAAACACCACCATCACCATCAGCATTATTTCCTGTATTGTTAGATTGAGTTGGTCCATGAATATCTGATATTCTGGTCCATGTCAGATATTCATATAAGCTTTGTGATTTGTGTCATATACCCATTATTACTAAGAAACATTTTATATTGTGTAAATGTATACATTTAATAAGATATGTATACTGTAGAGTAAATATATTTACACATGTATTCATAACTGTATCTTCTATTGAGTCCTTTCAAAATCAATTAATTCTTCATGCTGTTCTTGCATTGTTATTTACATTCATATCTCATGCAATATCTGGATCACCTCCAGATAAAATTATCCATCATTCACAATTAAAACCTCTGAAGCTCATCAAATCTCATGTCTGCTCTTTTGTTTCAAAGACACTTGCATTTCATGTTCTAAATTCACACTCATAACACATGCTCCATGTAGTCTACCTATAGGTCGTATGTTTCACAAACTACTAACATAATCATCATCTATACTCATTGCATCTCATGAATTTCAATTGCAAGCTTCCCTACTATAACCCAAAAATACTCTCAGATTTTGTGCCAGTGTTTCCTGTTAATATTATCACCGCCACATATTACATTCTACATGTCATTTTCATCTCAAAGTACAACCAGTTTGGGAATAATCTGTCCTAATTCAGTCTCACTCAGGTATGACAGATGAATCTTCTTACTAAGATTCTTTTTATCCAAATTTTAGCCAAGGCCTGCAGAATCACTGAAAATCTTTTCTTGTCTATGTGGAAGAAAATATCTTGAGCTATTTTGCCAGCCTTATGCATTGTTCTTTATGACAGCAATTTAAGGGTTAATTTTCATCTATTAATATTCTTGTGAGCCAATAACCAGCATATTTAATTACAGCATTATTTATGACGGGAAGAATAGCTTCCATATGTTCATGTGTGCATTTGTTCTTATGTCCTATGTACCTAAAACTAAGACAATATTTGAATAATAATCAAGATATGTTTGCATTGGATCTGACACAAATTAGGAGTCTAAATAACATTGATATTCTTACACAAATTATAGTAATTGAAGAGATAATCTTTAAGATGTCTCTAAAAGGAATTTGAAAATTAGCACTAATTGCAAAAGCACAACTGCTCTCATAGAATGCTCTCTCAATTATTATTTTCGTTTAAAGATGAGATTTCCTCATTCCTTGAATTTGTTTTTATATTAGTCTATTTTTGTTACACCAAAAACTGGAACTTATATGGTGTTTATTCATGCACTCGAGGTTAGCTTTATACACAGGTGGTGCTATTAAAGCAAGTACAGCTTCATGAAACTACAAATTTTAACCACTGTGAGTTAACTACAAAAAGAGATACCACTGCATGTTAAATGGACAAATCTCTCAGAAATGAGGAGACAGGTACAATCAAGCTATGCCATCTTCAGTTCTTACAGTACTTTACATTTTTTCTAAACTTGCCTACTTGAGCCATAAATTGGGAACCAAACAATATTAAAATTCAGCCAGCATCTCAGATTAGAATTTCACCTTGTGTTTAACAAAAATCTATGGTAAAATTCTTGGCTGCCATTTTTGCATAATTCTCAGATGCTTCTTATAGCTGTCAGAGTTTTATCTTTCTGTCTTCCGCTTCCGGATAACTGCTTACATAAAAAAATGGGGAAAAACTAGGAAAGTGTGGACATTTGAATGAAAGCCTACTCATTAGCGTTCACTGCACCGAGTAATAGAACTCAAAACATTTCCCTCATCTGTTCAATCCTTTACTTAACTGGAATGCATATAAATCGAGGTTAACTAACAGCATAAATGGTGGCTACATAATAAAAACCTAAGTCAGGATTTTGAAAAGACATTACTTACACTTCTCAAGATCTGTTGTACGTTGTAGTCACTTCTGAAACTCCTGATTGTAAGAAATCCAAATTCTCTGAAGACTTTTCAGCTGCCAATCCTTGCCAACAATAACCCGTGCTTCACACAGGTGGCCATGCTGTTAGCCAAGTGAGAACTACAGGAACCAGCCGCCTTCCTAAGACAAATCCTTCACGTAGATTGAGTAACAGAACAGCAACCTAATGTGCTTTGGTGACAGAAAAGTCTCTCACACAAAATCAACTCAAGTTCAGCTAGTATCATGCTGATAATTAGTGATATGGCAAAACACCTTGGCCAAGATTAATATTAAAGTACGGGAGGGAGAGGGGGAGGGGAAGCAAGCTTCCATGCAATAATCTGGCACATTTATTTGACTGTGTCCATAGGGAACAGAGGCAGAAAGAAGCAGAAACTAAGAGATAGGAAACTAACCTCCGAGGGTGGGGCAGTAGGGCAGCAGGTTAAGTGCACATGCGCACATGACCCTAATCGCAAGGCCCAGAATAAGAATCCCTGGTTAGAGACCCGGAATCCCCACCTGGCGGGAGTGGGGGGGTTGCTTCACAGGCGGTGAAGCAGGTCTGCAGGTGTCTTATCTTCCTCTTCCTGTCTCTGGATTTCTCTCTGTTCTATCCAACAACAGCATCAATGGCAACAATAATAATAACGACAACAAGGGCAACAAAATGGAAAAAATGGCCTTCAGGAGCGCAGTGGATTCATGGTGCAGGCACCGAGCCCCAGCTATAACCCTAGAGGCAAAAAAAAAAAAAAAAGGAAACTAACTTATTATTATTTTCTTTCTTTTAAGATAAATTTGATTTTTTTTTTATGAGACTGAGAGGCCAGAACACCACACTGCCCTATGCAGTGCCAGAGATGAGACCCAAGGTTCCAGGCAGGCAAGTGCTACACTCTAGCCACCGAGTCCCCTCTCTGCCACCTATAACATTTACAAGCCAAACCATGTACTGTTCACACAGAATATTATTAGGAGAAATGTGTGTGAACTGTCAGCCCATAAAATAATTTATGAGAGGAAAGAGGCATTTGGGGTTCAGTAACTTATGGAAAATCACATTTTTAAGATAATACACCTTTTGTTGTCCAATAAAAAGCCTTTTCATGACTGGGAGAGGAATGCTTTGAGTGTGTAAGCTGGGATTTCTTCTTCTTTTTTTTTTTTAATGATGTTTAAGCTTCTTTGCAATCAGCTTACAATAAAAGGTGTGCAGAATGAACGTAACACTTCAAGAATAGTGGCACAGAGTTATTTAACTCTAAATTGTCTGTTCTTTAGTGATAATCACTTGTTAAACAATTGATAGTACTTTAAGTGAAGTTATTATCACTAAGGAGCTCACAAATGAATATAAACAGGGTATCACTCCTAAAGACTGCTTATAAAAAACCTGACAAATGTTCTGTATTCCTTTTATCTTCACTGAATGAGTTATTTCTGCACTGAGCAATTTGTACATCGTGTACATTCCTATTCTAGATAAAAAAGGTAGTAATTTTCTGATTCCATCTCTGTTGAAGAAGTGTACTTAATATGTCAGGTGTTAAGTAAATTGATGAACATTACTAGCTCTAGCATATAATTATTAGAAATGATCATAGAATCATTGAGCGTTAGAGTCAGAAAATGATCCATCCTCATCGCTTTAGAGAAACAAAACACTAGGCAGTGATGAAATACTTAGAAGATATATAGTTTTTGCGACAATTATTTTCAATTCCACCGTTAATGCTATATGTGTCAGTAGTTTGTTACTTTCTTTCTTTTTTTATTTAGCTTGTTACTTTCTTTTTTTCATTTTTATTATATTTATTTATTTTCCCTTTTATTGCCCTTGTTGTTTTATTGTTGCTGTTGTCATTGTTGGATAGGACAGAGAGAAATGGAGAGAGGAGAGGAAGACAGAGAGGCAGAGAGAAAGACAGACACCTACAGACCTGCTTCATCACCTGTGAAATGACTCCCCTGCAGGTGGGGAGGCTCAAACCAGGATTCTTAAGCCTGTCCTTGCACTTAGTGCCACGTGCACTTAACTGCTGCACTACCGCCCAACTCCTAGCTTCTTACTTTCATGATGATATTCTACTGTGTGATGACCTCCACTTATTTTATTTCATGTATCAAAGGACACTGGGTTTGTTTTCAGGCTTGACTATTATGAAGAAATTTACAATGGAAATTCAAAATCAAGATTTTTTTTTCAAAACGTGTGTTAATTTATTTGATAGGACAGTGAGAAACTGAAAGAGCAAGAGGAGACAGGGAGAAGGAAAGAGAGAGACATCTGCAGCCATGCTTCACCACTCCTGAAACTTCCCCACTCGTGGAGTTAGAGGCTTGAACCCAGGTCCTTGCACACTGGAATGTGTACACTTAACTAGGTGCACCACCATCCAGTTGACTATATATATATATATATATATATATATATATATATATATATAATCTGTTTTCATTTTCAGGTACTGAGCCCAGCAAGAAATATATGCATGAGTAATTATGTAAGTAACTCAAAATTTTCTCAAATGTTAAGTTTACATATAGAGCAGTGTGTAAGAGCTAACATTTTCTTTTTCTTTCTTTTTTCAGAGAGAAAGAAAGAGAAAACAGCTCCAGAAGAGACTTGAACCTGGGTTGCACACATGAAAAGCAAGGGTTCTGTCTATCTTGGTGAACTATTTTGACAGTCTTAAACTGTCAAAATACAGTTTATATCCTATATAAACGTTTATATCCTATATTTAGTACATTTATATCCTATATTTTAGGACGTTTATTTCCTATATTTTATACGTTTATATCCTAGTACGTTTATATCCTATATTTATATCCTATATAGTACGTTTATATCCTAGTACGTTTATATCCTATATTTTGTGATTAGATCAATTATTCACTTTGAATGTTATTTGTGATGATTATTTATTCCCTTTTGTTGGCCTTGTTGTTTTATTGTTGTAGTTATTATTGTTGTTGTTATTGATGTCATCATTGTTGGATAGGACAGAGTGAAATAGAGAGAGGAGGGGGAGAGAAAGTTAGACACCTGCAGAACTGCTTTACCTTTCTGCCTGTGAAATGACTCCCCTGCAAGTGGGGAGACGAGGGGCATAATGATTTTTTGTTGTTGTTTTTGTTTTATGACAGAAAAAAAGGCAGAAACCAGAGCACACTTACTCTTAAATGGTGATATCAATGAAACTAGGGCTTCTTGCACTTCAGATAGCTCTACCAACTGAGCAACCTCTCTGGCCACCATTTTCAGTGGTTTTTTTTTTTTTAAGATGGGGGTTTAATGCTTTACAGTGCAGTTGTAGACACATGGGTACTCATCATCTGGTGCCTTGTGCAGCAGGGCCTTAAGGTTGCTGCCACCCTTCCCTCCTTCTCCTTTCCCAGAGTCCTTTACTTTGGTGCATTACACCAAACCTAATCCAAGTTTCACTTTGTAATTTCCCTCTCTGACCTTATTTCTTATGTTCCACCTATAGAGAAATCATTTGGTATTTATCCTTCTCCTTTTGACTTACTTCTCTTAACAGGGTGTCTTCCAAGTTTCTTTAGAGATAAGGCAAAGAAGATGATCTCATCACTTTTAACAGTTGATTAGTAATATATATATATATATATATATATATATATACTAATATACATCACAATTTTCTTATCCACTTCTCTGTTGCTAAGCATCTGGTTGCTTCCAAGTTTTGGCTATTATAGTTTGCTCCTATGAATATAGATATACATAGATCTCTAATAGGTATTTTGTTTCCATGTGTGTAAATTCCTAGGAGACAAATTGCTGGATCACATGGTAGGTTCATTTCTAATTCTGAGAAATTTCTAGATTTTTCTACAAAGTTTGGACCAATTTATATTCCCAACAGCAATGCAAAAATGTCCCTTCTCCACATCCTTGCCAACATTTCTTTTGTCTGTCTTTTCCAATGTATGACATTCTCACATGTGTCACTGATGTTTTTTTCTTTCTAGTTTTTATTAGATAGATGGAGACAAGTTGAGAGATGACAGGGAGACAGAGAGCAACCTGCAGACCTGCCTCACTGCTTGTGAAGCAGACCCTCTGCAGGTGGGGAGTGGGGACTTGAACCCTGGTACTTGCACTTGGTAATATATGTACTTAACCGGGTGTGCCACCACAGGGCCCCTCATTGTTATTTTTATTTGCAACTCTTAAATTAGTGTCTTTGAGTATTCTTTGTTTTTGTTTTTTTTTCAGATTTTTTTTCTTTATTTAAGAAAGGAGACATTAACAAAACCTTAGGATAGGAGGGATACAAATCCACACAATTCCCGCCACCCAATCTCCATATCCCATTCCCTCCCCTGATAGCTTTCCCATTCTTTATCCTCTGGGAATATGGACCCAGGGTCGTTGTGGGTTGCAGAAGATGGAAGGTCTGTCTTCTGTAATTGCTTCCCTGCTGAACATGGGCGTTGACTGGTCGATCCATACTCCCTGACTGCCTCTCTCTTTCCCTAGTATGGTGGGTCTCTGGGGAAGTGGAGCTCCAGGACACATTGGTGGGGTCCTCAGTCCAGGGAAGTCTGGTCAGTGTCATGCTGGCATCTGGAACCTGGTGGCTGAAAAGCGAGTTAACATACAAAGTCGAACATACAAAGAGAGTTAACATACAAAGTCAAACAAATTGTTGACTAATCATGGACCTAAAGGCTGGAATGGAACCTTAGGATGGGACCCACTTTCCTGAATGCTTCTCTCAATTCATATCAAATAATATTGCATCTGCTGATCGCAACCTAATCAACGCGAGTGCCACCCCAGCATGCTTCACTTCAGTCTGTGTCCAGAGACTTCAGTTGTGGAACAACAACCCTTCAGCCTTTGAGCATTTTCTCATGTGTTTGTTGGCCCTCTGAATATCTCCCTCAGTGAATTTGCTATGTCCTTTCCCCATTTTCTAATGTGGTTGTGTTTTGTTTTTTTGTAATGTGGTTGTATGTTCTATATTTTGGTCATTAGTCTTTTAAATGAAGAATATTGTATAGAGATTTTCTCTCATTCTATAGAGGTTCTGTTTAGGTAATGGTAGTTTCTGTTTAGATAATGGTAGTTTCTGCTCTGCAGAAGCTTTTCAGTTTGATATTGGTTTATTTATGGTTTTGCTTTGATGTTGGACTTGAATATTTGAAGACATTTCTCAAGTATAGATTGTGAAGTGTTTTGCCAAAGTTTCTTTTGATGTATTTGATAGTTTCTTATCTAATATTCATGTCTTTGATCCACTTGAAGTAGACATTTTTGCATGATGATATTTGGTGGTTCAATTTCATACATTTCCACCCAATTTTCCCAAAACCACTTATTGAATAGACTCTCCTTTTGAGTGTGTTCATATATTATGATTTTATGTTCAATATTCATATTTCACCAATTGAATATTCAAATACAAATGTCCTTTACAAAGAGCACATGATTTCTTCTACTTAATGAGACTAGTATCATAGTTAAAATGCTAAAAATGTACATGCTGATCAATTTCTAGATAGCTATTTTGTTCCACTGACATATGTCTAGAGTTAGATGAACATATTTCTGGGGCCAGGTGACACACATGGTTGAGAGTACATGCTACAATGGGCAAGGACCTAGGTTCAAGTCCCCAGTCCTCACCTGAAGGGGGAAAGCTTCACAAGTGGTGAAGCAGGGCTACAGGCTACAGGTGTCTCTCTGCCTCTCTCCCTTTCTATCTCCTCCCTCCTCTCAATTTCTGGCTGTTTCTATTAAATAAATAAATAAAGATAATAAAACACAATTAAAAAAGACATATCTGCTAATGGTCTATTACCCAAAATATACATATAATACCTTAAGGTTATAATGAGAATGAAAGTCTGTTTAAAAAATAAACCAAAGACTGAACAGTTAACTTACTAAAGAAGATAAACAGATGACAAGTGAACATTTGAAAAAGACAGTCAACACCAACAATGGGAGAGATATAGAAAGCCCTGTGGGTAAAGTGTGTGCTTTGTCATGTACAGGACTGCTGGGAAATTGTGCTGATGCAGTCACATCTGCCATGTTGGACCCTCAGGCTACTGCTAGTTCCTGCAAGAGTTGGGACATTCTCGGAGTGCCTATTCCACCATGTTGTGCCCTCAGGGCATTGTCTATATCCCTGTGATATTTGGAGTGCTTTGGTTACTCCTCCCCCCTCTCATTCTCATGAGAGTTATTATCCTATCCTGGAGTGCTATGGTTACTCCTCCCCCTTCCCATTCTCGCGAAAGCTACTCCTATAAAAGCCCTTCTTCCACACCTCACTCTCTCACCAGCGCTTCACTCCGGTGTTCAGACTCAGGAAAGGTTACTGCGTGAGGTGGCCATTTTCGCTACCTCCACATGGCCCAACCTGCCTCTCTAGCATCCAACTCTGAGGTGCCAGTGCAAATAAAGATTTGTGTTTCCTCTTCGCTCCGGACCCCCTCTCTCTCTTCTCCGTGGCCCGTGCACAACAACAAAGGACTTAGGTTTAAATATTTGCACATATGGAAGAGACATCAGATCACCTGGGACAGACCCCAGTGCCTTAGTGTCTCCCCTTTCATCTCTTTATATAACTAGCTGAATGAAAATGTCAGCCTAGGAGCTGTAGAACCACAAAGATTCAAGACCAGTCTCCTTTAAAAGAAAGAAAATGATGCATGAGGGCCAGGCGGTAGCACAGCGGGTTAAGTGCACATGGTGCAAAGCACAAGGACCTGCATAAGGACACTTTAAGCAGGCTCCCCACCTGCAGGATGGTCACTTCACAGGCAGGGAGGCAGGTCTGCAGGTGTCTTTCTCTCCCCCTCTACCTTCCCCTCTTCTCTCTGTTTCTCTGTCTTACTCAACAATAACGACATCAATAACGACCACAGCAACAGTAAAAGAAAAAAAAAAAGAGCAGCAAAAGGGGGAAAAATAGCCTCCAGGAGCAGTGGATTTGTGTTGTAGGCACTGAACCCCAGCAATAATCCTGGAGGCAAAAAAAGAAAAAGAAAATGATGCACAACTACTTATATCGCCAAAATTCTAAATGCTGAAAATATCAGATGTCAGCAAGGATGAGGAACAACATGAACCCTCATTTTCTGATGAGAATGGCACTTATAGTTACTTTGGAAGACCATCTGGCACTTTCTTATAGAGTTAACATACTTTTATCATATAAGGCTGTAATCACACACTCTACTTTTTACCCAAATGAGTTAGAAGCTTATGTCTACACAAAAATTTGTACATGAATGCTTATAGCAGCCTTATTCATAATTCTTCAAACTTAGAAGAAACTAAGACATCTTATGAGTGAATGATCAACTATTGTGCACACAGACAATGGAATATTATTCAGAGCTGAAAGGAAATGGGCTATCAAGCTATGAAAAGAAATGGAGAAGTTTTAATTGCAGTGATAAAGGAAGTAAGCAAATCTGGAATAAAGCTACCTTCTGCATGATCACAACTATATGACATTCTAGGAAAAGGGAAAACTATGGATACAGTGAAAACAAACAAACCAAACAGGATTTTCTAGGAGCATAGAGCAAAGGACAAATGGGTAAAACACAATGGAGTTTTAAAATAGTGAGAGTGTAATGCTACTACAGTGGTGCAGGAAATATGACACATTTGTTACAACCTGTGTAATTTCAGAGTGAACCTTAATATAAACTATGAGTCTGGGTGCTGATTCTCAGTGAAGTTCCATTGACTGTATTAAATATGTAACCCTAGCAACAGAGGATGGTGGTGGTAGGGACTGTGTGTATCAGGGTACATGAGTATATTATACATTTTCTATGTCGTTTTCTTGTAAATCTAAACTACTCTTAAAGATAAAGATTAAGGCATTGGGTGGTGGTGCACTTGGTTGAGTGAACATGTTAGCATGTGTTAGGATTTGGGTTCAAATCAGGTTCAAGTCTGCAAGGGGATATCTTCATGTATGGTGATCTAGTGCTGCAATCCAGTAGATAGTATTGGAGTGAGAGAAGGACCCTAAAGTTAACTAAGGTATGATTGGACAGAGATGACTTTTTAGAATTTGTATTGCCGATAAAATTACATTTTTCATTGTCAAAAGAAAAAAAATGACAGCTTTACTGAGATAAGAAAAAAATTCTAATGTATTCTTGAAAAGAGCCTGAAATTAAGAAAACCGTCTGGCAAGATGGCTGTCAAACATGTATGGCATGCTTGTTTCAGAGATCACTTTGGATTCACAGAGGCATCTTCAGCAAATTTGTACAGAGGACTACTAGCAACTCAGAGGAGAACTAGAGTCCAGATGGAGAAACCATCTACCCATGAAATGAGGGAACAGACAATTTCAGCTAGGTGAGAGTCCACACAGAACTCAGGCTCAGGTTCCTGCCAAGTCAGCAGGAGGGAAGTTTTGTAGGAGAAAGACAGGGAGCAAGTTCCCAATCTCTGGACATTCTAGTCCTGAGAGTTCTGTCTCTCTAGTATGATATGAGATGTTGGAATAAAAGATGGGACTAACTTTACAGCATGGTTATGAAGCCCCTGTTCCCTGAAATGCCTTGTGGCATCTGGTCAGTTACTGAGCTTACATGAGATAGCCCATCATCTTCCCAAATACAAGTCCACCTTGTGTCCCCAGACTATAATTCCTTGGGTCCCTAGTTTGAGTGGACTGCTGCCCTGGCCCAAGTTGCAAAGCTCTAGTTTTTCCAGCATAGTACCACCCCTACTAGGTAGAGCTCTCCCATTACCTGCTTTGCCTGCTGTGTTCTGGCATCCAAATTGTGTTTGGCCTTTTTTTTTTTTTTTTAATTATCTTTATTTATCAGCTAGAGATAGCCAGAAATTGACAGGTGAGGTTCCAGAACACATTGATGAGGTCCTCTGCCCATATATAGTTCAGGAAGGAATTGCTATGCCATCTGCAACTTGATGGCAGACAGAGGAGTTAAGCGGTTGACATCTCAGTAAAGCATTTATTTCCCAAGACAAAGAAAGATAAAGGCCAGAAGAACATGCTGACATATGCAGCACCAGGAGACTAACTCAGGGACTCAAGCATGGAAGCCCTGCTCAGTAGTCTGAGCCCTGCCTCTGGCCCCAGAAACTCCACATTATTAATACAATCACAAATAAGTATAGAAAACTACATTAAATAGAGATGTAAAAAAAAAAAAAAAGAAACTAAGAAAAGAAAAGAAAGACCCAGGGCTGGGCAGTAGCACAGCAGGTTAAGTGAACATGCAAAATGCCAAGAAGTGAGTAAAGAACCAGGCTGAGCCCCTGGCCCCCACCTTCAGGGAGGTCACTTCACAAGTAGTGAAGCAGATCTACAGGTGTCTTTCTTTCCCTCTCTGTCTTCCTGTCCTCTATTTCTCTCTGTTGTATCTAACAACAACAGCAATAACAAAGGCAACAAAAATGGAAATATTGGCTTCCAGGAAATATTGGCTTCCAGTCTTGTAGGCAAAAAAGAAAAGAAATAAAAACCCAAGGGGTGATGAGATAGTATAAAGGTTATGCAAAAACCCTCTCATACTTGGGGCTCCAAACTTCCAGGTTCAATCTATCCTTCCCTTGTCAACACAAACCAGAGTTGAGCAGTGCTCTGGTTAAAAATAAAATAAAATAAAATAAAATAAACAAGTAATAAGATAAAAGTCAAATTTCTAGAGATGAAAAATAACAATCTGTAAAACAATCCATTCACTGACTATTCCTGATGGCGAGAACAGAAGTTGCAGATGAGTCAATTTGAAGACTCAGTCATATACATTTTCCAGTGCAGGAGGATAGCATAATGTATGCAAAAGACTTTCATGCCTGAGGCACTGAAGCCCCAGCACCACCTTACTGAGCAATGTTCTGGGGAAAATTAAAAAAAGAAAGAAAGATAGAGAGAGAAAGAAAAGAAAAGAGAAAAAAAAAGAAAGAAAGCAGGAAAGTAATCCAGAAGGCCAGGAAAGAGCTCAGTGGTTACATTTCACCATGCAATAGGACATAGATTCTAGTCCCCAAGCCCCAGATAGGAGCCTATGCAAAGAGGAAGCAAACAGTCTAACTTCTGAGCAGCTAGAGTCAAGAATTCCATCCCCTGAGCTGGGTTAGATAGTATAATAGTTATGCAGAAAGACTCTCCTCCTGAGGCTTTAAGGTCTCAAATTCAGTCCCCACCCCAACCCCACCCCCACAACTCCATAAACTAGAGCTGAGCAGTGCTCTGGAAAAAAAAAATCTGAGCCCTACCCTCCACTTTCCCACTCCCTTGCACCCTGCGCACATTGTAAAGTCCATGTCAGGAGCTCAGGTGTTTAGAATATGAGAGGTGAGTGGGGTCTCTTTGTCATCTGATGTTGGCTTTCCTGGGAAAGGTAAACGAAGTTTGGTCTACTTTAGGACAGCAGACTTTGAAAACTACCCCAGAAAAAAATTACTTACCTGGTCACAGATCTAGGACATGGGGAGAGTGGCATTCTTGCCACAGGAGTCTACAGGTTTGTGAGACTCAGAACTTCCCTCCCATCCATCAGGGATGCTTCTGAGGATCTTGTGAGCTACAGGACTGAGCACGTTCAGCCAAAGCATTTAGGTGCAATGCTTTCCTGAATTTTCTGTAGACTTGAACGCCATCAGCACCAGCAGGTCAGAGTTAGGAGGTTGCGGGAGGAAATAAGAGCTAATGTTTGTTTCCCCAGTGTTTAACAAGTTCATCACACATTATCTCAGGATCAGGCAGTAACACGGATTAAGCACACATGGCAGGAATCTGCAGAGTGGTAGCTTCACAGGCAGTGAAGCAGGTCTGCAGCTGTCTGTCTTTCTCTCCCCCTCATTGTCTCCCCATCTCTCTCGATTTTTTTCTGTCCTATCCAACAACAACAGTAATAATAATAACAATAACAACAATAACAGGGTAATGAGCAACAAAATGGGAAAAATGTCCTGAGGAGCAGTGGATTCATAGTGCAGGCACCGAACCCCAGCAATAACCCTGGAGGCAGTAAAATAAAATAAAATAAAATAAAATAAAATAAAATAAAATAAAATAAAATAAAATGGTTTTCACACATTATCTTAACAAAGAGTTGCTGAGAGAGCATGATTTTCAGGAATTTTAAATTTTATTCTGGAAAATTGTGAACATTCACATGTTTGAGCAGAGAGAGAGAGACAGGGAGAGAGAAAAGGAGTTAGTTTACATGATGATTTGAACAAAAGAGAGAGAGAAAGAAGCCCACAGGCCTAGTTTTTGTTTGTTTGTTTTGTATTTGCCTCCAGGATTATTGTTGGGGCTTGGTGCCTGCACTATGAAGCCACTGCTCATGGAGGCTATTTTTTCCCCTGTTGTTGCCCTTGTTGTTACCCATGTTGTCATCATTATTATTGTTGTTGTCATTGCTGTCATTGTTATTGGATAGGACAGAAAGAAATCTAGAGAGAAGGGAAGACAGATAGGGGAAGAGAAAGAGACACTTGCAGACCTGCTTCATCACTTGTGAAGCGACCCCCTGCAGGTGGGGAGACAGGGGCTCGAACCAGGATCCCTACACGGGTCCTTGGGCTTCGTGCCATGTGCGCTTAACCTGCTGCGCTACCACTAGACCCCCAAGTCTAGTTTTTTTTTCCTTTAGTTGCCCCTGTTGTTTAACATTATTGTGGCTATTATTGTCATTGTTATTGACATCTTTGCTGTTGGATAGGACAGAAAGAAATGGAGAGAAGAGGGGAATTCCCACCACCAGATCTCTATATGCCATCCTCTCCCCTGATAAATTTCCCATTCTTTACCCTCTGGGAGTATGGACCCAAGATCATTGTGGGTTACAAAAGGTGGGAGGTCTGGCTTCTGTAATTACTTCCCCTCTGAACATGGGTGTTGACCACACAGAACTCTCCTGCCTCCTTCTCCTCATGCTGCAGTGCCAAGAACTCTGGAACTCTGTAGGGGTTCCCTTGGGGCGGGGACAAGCGGGCCCACGAAACTAGCAGGGGCCAAACCAATTTTTCTGGTTGGGGGAGAGCTAGACCAAACCAATGTAAAGCATACAACAATTCCCCCTTTTCTTTTTAACTAAATGACTACAGTATCAGGGGTATGGGGTGAACAGAAACCTACAGACATTTTCAAAAAAGAAACTGGCACAAACATGGAGAAACATGTAAGCGAGTAACAAGAACCAGTGTGCTGCCAAGGGAAGGCCTGAGGGGGCCATTTTTTGCCTCTGGGCAAAACTTTATCAACTTAAAAAAAAACATTTCCTGCCTCTGGGGGGCGTACTTGCCTCAACGGGCATTTTCTAGCATGGGGGGAGGGTGAGGCCTAGAGTCCCAAGGCATGGCTGCAGTCAGTCTTTGAGAAACCCAACAGCATAAGGGAAGCTGCTAGTTTTGTGCAAAGTGTCCGAGGTGTACCAGTGAGTCTGATAGAAGTCCAAAGCAGATGACCACTGAAGAATTGCCAGGGGGTGAATTGTTGTATGTCTGTCTCGATGGGGAATGTCAGCCATCAGAATTCTGCTTTTCTGTAGAGAACTTGACAGCTGCAATTCACTTACTTATGAAACAAAACTTGTAGCAGGTTAGAAGCTTATCACAATTGATAACTCTATTACAATTAGAAGTCTTTTTTAGAATGATTTTAAGGTTGTTTAAAGTTTAAACAATAAAATGTGAAAATGTAGACATAAGAATCAAGGAAAGAAATCCTCAGGCATGAGAATCATTAGCATAGCCATTGTGTAATCTACCATTTCTAATAGAGAAGGTAATCGAGAGTTTTACATATCAATAAGTCTATTTAACCTTTTGTTACACCCATTAAAGATGGAGACACACCCTAGGTGTGTGCAGGTTTTGTTTACACCAACTTGGTTAAAATATATTGATATTTAAACTAATTTTTATCTCAGACTTTAAATGTAAGTTAATTTTATCTTTATGAGAATTATATTGAAAACCTTTTTCCTTTAACTCTGTCTGGTAAGAATATAGCCTTAAAGTTATATTTTTAACCTTAAAGTTAATGTTACCAAACTTTAAACACACACGTAAACATGGTCTTTAATACACAAGGAGAGAAACCTTTGTTGCGAAGACATGTCATTTAAAACACAAATTTAGATCTGTACTGTCTTAGTTGTTGGGGGGGGTCACCATCCGGAGATGGCTTCCTGCGCAGCTCCATTCCCGTGCAGCTCCACTTCTAGGAATTGTAGGTTGCGATCTCTGGATGAATCTCTGCGTGTTCTAGCTTGTCTGCCTTCAGACCCAAGCTGGAGATCTCAGCCACGGGGCCCAGTTTCGGTAGGGAGCCTGCAGTCTCCGGGTGGTCCGGGATCTGTCCAGACTTAATAGCACGAGGGCGGGCGGGCCAGCTGTGCAGAAGGCACGGGCCAAGGTGCCCCAGGGTGGGAGCCATGATAGGCTACCGCGGCCCTGCCCCATGGCCCTGCCATGTCTGCTGCCCTGCTCCCAGCGGCCAAGCAGCGTGGAGGGAACCTGCACCCAATGCCCTGCGCCACATGGCGGAAAGCTGGCTCAAGCAGGCTGGCGTTGGGCTCCTGCGAGCTGGTGTTGGGCAGAAACCACAGAGTGGTCCAGAGATAAATGTTCCAGAAACAGCGAAACAGTCTCGTGAAGAAAGGGCAGAGGCCTTTGGAGATCTCTTCACAAGCAGGAGAGAAGGCCATAGTGCATAGGTAGCCAAATTGTCTTCACTTATCTGAGAGATGCGCAGGTTCGGTCCACGTGGATGCCATTTGTTGTTAATGTTTCGGGGGCTCCAGCCGGCTGGGCTAGCTTCGCGGTGGTGAACAGAGACTCGAGGACACAGGGCTGGGCTGAGAAGCTGCGGTTTAATTTTTATTCACGAGCAGGCAAACATGTGCTCTCCTGTCTTTCTCCTCTGGTGGCAGAGAGAGACCCTTTAACCACCATACAGAACTCTCCTGCCTCCTTCTCCTTATGCTGTGGCACCAAGAACTCTGGAAATCTGTAGGGGTTCCCTTGGGGCAGGGACAAGCAGGCCCACGAAACTAGCAGGGACCAAACCAATTTTTCTGGCGGGGGGAGAGCTAGACCAAACCAATGTAAAGCATACAACAAAGAACTGTGTTGGAAACTCCTTTTTTTTTTTTTTTTGAGTCACTTAAACAATTTTAAGTAAAATGTTAAACTTTGTTTGTTAGGATCTTTGCTTATCACAAAGTTATCACACCCTTAGGGCAGCTATGAACAAGGGTGGGTACACAACTTAATTGATCTTTTACTTTGATTTGGATAGGTAACTTAAAAAGCTAAGATAAACCTCATAGCTGAAATGTTTAAAATAAATTTTTACTATTAACATTTCTTTTAGATGACCGTTTTACACTAAATAATTTTGTTGAATCACATCTGCCAAATGAAAAACTTTTTATCAGGCCAGGAATAACACATTTAACCCTTTTTTCTTGGCAAGGCCACTGCTTTACCCAGACTATGTTATTAGAAAGCCAGTCAAACATGGAATTTGTTACAAACAGTGGCAGTTGGTATTGGGGTGCTGGTAAGATTTAGAATTTTTACAAGAGTGAGAGAGACTGCAGAGGCATTTTACCATGCCTAGAGATCTCAGTAAATCTTTTAACTAATGAATTGATGCTGATATTAGCTATCAGAAGGATGAAACTGTCTTATATTTTACTTTGGTAAAGGTGTGCCAACTCTGTGAGTCGGGATCTTTAAAACCACATTTAGCTTAACTAAATCTTATTTAAAACTTAAAACAAACTTTAGTTACTTAGGGGTTAACACACATTAATGAAAACAAGGCTATCACACAGACTTAAACATTCTTGGTGAAAAGAAAAAATTTTCCTTTGAAAAGCGGCTTTTAGATTTCTAACTCACAGCCTCTCCACCCCCCCACCCCCCCCAGGGGCGTTTGTGGCTTAGGGGATGATTGAGTGAGGTCTTTGCCAGTCTGTGGAGCAGGAGCTCTGTGCCGTGATTGGCTGCGCAGACAGAACAGGCAGGTTTAGTTTACCATTGCGCAGGGAGAAAAATATTTGGAAGTTCTTTTTCTGGGCTAAGGTACATTTTTAGAGTTTTAAAGAAACAAATCATTAAATTTCTATCAAAAGTGTCTGCTGGTTCTCTGATTAATAGTTTTTAAGTTAGAGAGAATGTCTTGTTTGATTGATTTCTTTTTTTTTTTCTTAAAGAACAACTTGCTAGCCAGATAAGATCTCACTCAGAATTGGTTTAACACTTTCTGAGAGTAGAGGAAAAAAGCTGGATCTTTTTGACTGGCTAATTTTAAGATAATGCCAAATCAAGAGCCCACAGTTCTCTAACTAATTGTAAATGCTCTCATTTTTCTTCTTTTAATTTTCTAAGGGAAGCTGTTTTTTTTTTGCTAGTTGAGTTTTAGCCTTGGTGGTATAGTCAGTGATGTTGGCCAAGTCAAGGACCGGAGCACAAAATGGAGGGGTGGTGGCGTAAGGAGGTAGTCTGGACAAAGAAGAGGATAGGGGTGGCCGGTCAGGATTATGATATTTGGCCATCTCTTCATCAAGGGATAAGGCCTCTTCAGGAGAAAGACTATCATCAGGCCCATCTTTGGCAGGGGGGTCTTAAGGTTGTCAAAGAGGGATAAATCTTAACAGGAGGAGACTTAGCAGGTGCCATTTCAATCGCAGCAGCCTCAGGGGCGGGGTCTCCTGAATCAGGCATGGGAACAGAGACAGACTCACAAACAGAAGGTTGTCTCTTAAACAGTTCCCTACTCTGGCCCATCTTTTTTCATCAATAGTCCCTTCTAAGGGAAACTACGGACAAACATCACTCACAAAATAAAAAAAAAAAAAAACTTCTTGAGATCCTTTTTCTTAACCCTTACTCCTCGTGTCTTGAGGGACTCTTTGAGGCCCTTAAGCAACAAATCATGTTTACTCAATGCTTGTCCCATAATTGCGTCGCCCTTTCTTACCTCAAGAAAGGTGCCCCAGCCTGTGGGGTTATCGATGGAAACCTAGGGTAGGAGGGGACAAGAGACACGAAGAACGAGAGCAAGACAGGAGGTCTGATCAAGCTCTGAAAATTTTATTTTCAGCCACAATTTAAGCACAAACAAGGAGGAAGTTCTGCTAAGGTAGTGGGGGAGGGAGGTGGGTGAGCGACTTTCCAAACAGCTAGATGGTAATCTCAGTTCCAATGGTTGGAATGTCCTCTCACTGGATATATGAGAGTCTTAGCTAAGGCCTTGGCTCCCGGCAGTCCAGGACTTTGTTGTTGGAGAGATTCTTAATAACTGTTTCAATTTCTTTGTGATTGTTGTATTTAGGTTTTGTAGTTCTTCTTGGTTCAGTTTTGGAAGGGCATATGTTCCTAGGAATTCTTCCATATCTTCCAGATTTTCTAGCTTGGTGGCGTATAGTTCTTCACAGAAGTTTTGCATGATTTTCTGGATTTCTGTAGTGTCACTTGTGATATCTCCTCTATCATTCACAATTCTATTAATTTGAGTGTCCTCCCTTTTTTTGTTTAGTGAGTTTTCCTAGGGGTTTGTGGCCTAACATATGGTCTATCCTGGAGTATGTATTGTGTGGATTTGAAAAGAATGTGTATTCCAGTTTTTTTTGGGTGAAGGACTCTGAAAATGTCCAAGAGGTCTAGTCTGTCCATCTCATCATTAAATTCTCTGGTTTCTTTGTTGATCTAAGTGTGAGAGTTGGATGTTAAAGTCTCCCACTATTATTATATTACTATTGATGTATTTTTGCAGTTCTTTCAGTAGGTGCTTGATGTACATCTATGTACCCAATGTATTCCTCATTGGGTACATAGATGTTAATAATTGTTAAGTCTTCTTGGCTGATTGATCCTCTAATCATTATATAATGGCCTTGCTTATCTTTTATTACTTTATTTAATTTAAAATTTATTGTGTCAGAGATGAGAATGGTTGTTCATGCCTTTTTTTGTGGTTCATTAGCCTGTATGATAGTTTTCCATTCTTTCACTTTAAGTCTGTGCTTATCTTGTTGGGTCAGATGGGATTCTTGCAAGCAGCATATGGTTGGGTTATGCTTTCTGATCCATCCTCCCACTCTGTGCCTTTTGATGGGTGAGTTTAAGCCATTGACATTTACTGATATTATGGATTTAATGTACTGTAGTGCCATTATTCAACAATTTTTATTTGCTCTGATATATTGCAGGTAATATAGTGATGTTTTTGTTTATAAGAGGTCTTTTAGGACATCTTTCTGGGCAGGCTTGGCGATGGTTGCCTCCTTTAACTGTTGTCTGTATGAGAAGGTTTTGATCCCTCCATCTAGTTTGAATGAAAGTCTAGCAGGATATATTATCCTTGGTTGAAACCCTTTTTCATTCAGGGCTCTATAGATAGCTTGCCATTCTCTTCTGGCTTTTAGAGTTTGAGTGGAGAAGTCTGCTGATAGTTTTATGGGTTTTCCCCTGTATGTGACTTTTTGTTTTTCTCTTGCAGCCTTTAGGATCATTTCTTTATACTTACTTCTTTCATTGTAAATATTATGTGTCTTGGTGTCTTCAGGACTGTGTTGATTCTGTTTGGGACTCTCTGGGCCTCTTGAATCTTAATGTCCTTTCTGTTGTTCAGGTCTGGGAAGTTTTCTTCTATAATTTCCTCTAGAATGTTTACTTCCCCTTCCTCTCTTCCTCTGGCAGGCCAATTATACAAATGTTACTTCTTTTGAGATCATCCCATATGTCTCTGTTGTTGTTTTCAGTGTCTCCCAATCTCTTTTTGAGCTCTTTTACCTCTTTCTTAGTTTTCTCTAGCTCATCCTCTGTCTGGCTAATTCTGTTTTCTGCTTCTGTTAGTCTGCTCTCCCTGCCCTCAGCTTCTTTCTTCAGTTTAGATATTTCAGCTTTCAGTTCTTGAATTACTTCGAGGTAGCTAGTATTTTCATTGAGGGTCTCATCTGTTCTTTCCCTAATTCTGCTAGCCCTTTCCTCTATAGTTGTTTTCATTTCTGTGATTCTTAAGTTTACTACTGCTTGCATACTTTTCTTATCTATGGTTACTTCTGACTGATTTTTAGTTTCTTCTGGGCTCCTGTCTTCATTCATTGTAGTAGAAGTTTTATTTGGTCTTGGTTTAACCATTTTTTTTAATTGATGTGCTTTTTATTTTTATGTTCTGTTCTACAGTTGTTGTGTTTTGAGTACAAGCCACACTATACTAAATATATTTATGACAAATGCAGTCACCAACCTCAGAAATTACAATAGTAACTGAAGCAAGGATTGAAGCAGTTTAACCAATACCAGTTAGCCAAACAATGCCTCCAGTCCAAGAAAAAATAGCAATAAAATCCAAACGAAAAAGAAAGAGACAGGAAAAAAGGGATTAAACAGACATTTATGCAAATCTACTTTCCACTGTAAATTCTAGGGGTAGCAAGAGGAGAAAGGGAAGTAGAGAAGAGACACACACGAAGAGCGTCCACTCTGAGTCATATTTCTTCCCCGAAGTAATTCACAGACGAGTATCAGTGAATTCAAAAAGCAGAAGGGGGAAGGAAGAACAGAAGATAACAATGAGAAAAAAAAGAAAGAAAAAAAAGAGCAGTGAAAGATTTTTTTTGTTTGTTTTTTTTTTTTTTTTTTTTAACTAGGAGGAGGGAGAAGGCAGAGAGTGGATAGTGAAGGTAGGTAGAGTGAAAGAAGTTCCTCTCACAATGGATAGCACACCCAGTCACCTAGCAATTGAAAATACACTAAAAGTTTTGTTCAACCTGGGGGGGGGGAGGGGCAGGCATATATATAATAGTAATAATAAAATAGAACAGAATAAAAAACCCTAACAGTCAGTCTGCAGCTTGGACTGCTCCTGATTGGCTCAGGCAGCCTAAGCAAAGACATCCAATTGTTAAAACACACACACACACACACACACACACACACACACACACACACACACACACACACAGAAAAATCACACCCCTGGTAAGCCAGGAATCTTGGTAAAGAAAAAAGCTCAGCGGGGAGCCTACTAGTAGCAGCTCTCCAGTCCCTGGGGTCTGGTTATAAGGTGGGAGAGAAGAGTGCACTTCAGAAATAATAAAAAATTTTCCTTTCTTTTTTCTCTGTTTTTTAACCCAAATTGGTGTCACACTTAGGACCCCTTATTCACCATCCTGCTGATGGCCAAGTATCCTACCCTTTCCAGCATTTGTTGTTGGAGCTCACACAAGCAGCTGCCTCCAAGTCACCATCTTGGCTCCTCCTCCCCAACATTATTTTATTAAAATCAAGCATAAAAAGAAATGACTGTGCATTTATATAGAATAAACTAGAGTATGTTGAAAATGCAACATAGAAGTTATTACTGCAAAATGTTTTATGAAATTTGACTGTATGTCCTTTTTTTGTCTTTTATAGTCTTCATTATCTACAAGTGCTACACTAGTACAATATACAGCACAGCACAGAAATACTGAAATTGTGCTATGTGGAGTGACATATTGTATTATTTACATTATGGAAAAGATTGGGAGACTTAGCTTCATAGATGTTAATAGCTTTCAATTTTCTCTACTCCATATTAAATGTAAAATTTTTGAATGACTTACTTAACCATCTGGTGCATTAGAATCCTTATCTGAAATAAGGAAGAAAGATAGCTGGTTAATATCATCTTTATACAATTTCTATGTCAATTAGTGGTGTTTTAAAGCCGTTAAGAGGATGAAGATTCAATAAATGACAATTAATAGAAGGCATTAAGGAAGCATGCATATACAAGAAAAGTTTTCTTCCCTCTAGAATATTTCAGTCTAGATATGAAATATCAACATATGCTTCCACTCTCATTTAACTAAATGGAACTTCGGACACTAGTCAGATATTGGAAAACTGCCAACATTTAGCATGATGGAGAAAATAAATACCACGATGCTTGGCATTATTCATTAGTACCTGTAGCAATCAAGTAATAAAAATACTGTAGTGATGTCCTGTGCTTAGTTAGTATTATCTCTGGGGAGTTCAAAGTAATTTTCATGTGGGAAATTAAATGATGCAGTTAAGGATAAAATTGAATTCTAAATAATTGCTAGAGAATTAAAATGCAATTGAACTAGAAACTCTAATCAGATATGAATCATAGCACCTTCTTGCTGAACTGTGACGAAAACAGTTTATGCCAGGGGATGTAGTTTTGTTTCCAGGAGGACTACTGTGACGTATATTAATGTCCTTTCTTATTGCAAAGATGTTAGAGATTGGTAATATGATAACAATGAAAAAAAAAAGTAACTTTCCTATCAGCTAATTCCATAAATCTTGTAACTGCCAATTTTCTTTTTAGTGACCGAGGCTTATTTCTCCATCACTACTCTCCTCTTTCTAGTCAGCAATATCACAGTCCAAATAAGGTCTCAATAATTCTTTTTATTATCTTTAGTTAGTTGATAAAGACATCCATAAGTTGTGGAGAGAGAACATAGAGAGGGAGAGAGAGACAGACACTTGCAGCACTGTTTTACCACTTGTGAAGCTTTCCCCCTATAGGAAAGGACCGGGGGCTTGAAGCCAGGTCCTTGTGCATTGTAACATGTGCATTCAACTAGGTACACCACCACCCAGCCCCCAGATCTCCATCATTCCACCTTGTTTTTGTAAAAGTCTATGCTACTTTATTGCAAATGGGAGCTGTGATCAAAGTAAACATTCAGGAGAGTCAGAATCATGTTCTTATTTTGAACAATGGAAAAGAATGATTGTGTGGAAGACCTTTCTATCAGTCTTCATATTACAGAGGAAATAACAACTGAATACTATGGAATTGATGCCTCTTCAAATTCCATGGAGGAAGACTCACTAAATATTTGGAGAACTAAATCTCACCCTTTATTTTTTGCCTCAGTCTCCCTGTACATCAGAAATCAGGACATCATGGTATCTCTGCTGTCATGGTGACAATGTCTAAGGAGAGAGTACAATGTAATACTTCTCACCTCCATACATTAACATCAGAAGTGTTTGCTTTCAACCTGACACTACATTACCAAGGAACATGACCCATTACAAGCAAAAGCACACTGTGAATGATTGTAATCCTTATAGCTTAAAATGTATACATTTGAAGAACTTAAAATGTGCAGACAGAACAACAGGAAAGCTGACTTTTTATTCTTTCTGAGGGGTTACCATAGATACCAAGATTGCATTGGGAACTGCTGGCAAATTCACCTAATTGGATTTAGATATGGGTAAAAAAATGCAATTACCAACCTATAGGCATGTGGCTTTATTGTGAAATAGTTAATTGCCCCCAGTTATTAGCAAGCTCCTCTATAGTATCATGTATTGTTTGCAAAGAGCTTTTCCATTTATTTTTCCTCATTATGGTTGCAAAAGCTCCCAGTGCTATGTCAGAGAAAGGAATGTGTGCAGAGAGAAGGGAAGAGGTGTGTGTGTGTGTGTGTGTGTGTGTGTGTGTGTGTGTGTGCTGAGAGCAGAGTTTAAGGTAAATATTCAAAGAGAAAATAAATATAGAGAATTATAAATTGCAAAAATTCTTCACTGGCTTTGGCAAAATACACACTGCTTTATACAGTTCAATTTTTACACTTGTGATTCTCTGTTGTAAATATATATAACATTTTAATCTATTTGATTTTATTATCCTCTTTGGGAAGAAATGAAACAAAATACGGTGATTCCAAGGATCACAATGTGATTGACTTTTGCCCCTTTTCTGTCATTTCTGTTTTCTGGATATCATTAAGTCTTTAACAAAAAAAAAAAAACACAAAAAAACCCCCCAAAAAAAAACATTAGCCTCTGATCAGTGCAAATCAAGTAGTCCAAATTCCAAATATTTCAGTACAACATGGGGGAGTTTCTGAATCATAATTCTAAGATGATCACAACTAGCAAGTAGTTAACCTGACATCATTCCCTTCTATTCCTCAACCCTTTTTGCAATGTTTCACATTATCCAAAACATTGATTATATCTTTTGTATTACAAATACAAATAGAATTTTCTTCTGGTATCTATACCTATAGAGACTTGTAGATGATTATGTTATCTTAAAACCACAGCACTCCATTCCTAGAAAAAAAAATACTTTCACCATTAGTTCAAGTCCAGAATATAAATAATTCATGTCAAACTGACATGTACAAAAGCAGATGGAATAAATGGATAAATGGTTTTTAGGTCCTTAAAAGTTGGTAGTTCCTTTTTAGTTTCTTTTCCTTCCTATTTATTTCCTTTTCCTATTTATTTCCATCTCAGCAATTATTTTACCCCTGCAAAAGGAGATGTGAATGAGTATTAAGTTAAATCAATTGAAACAACAAATTTGCATAGGAAGTAGGCACAAGAAGTAAATATATATTACATATAACTTGGTGCCAAAATGACTTTATTATTGCCATGGTTCTTTGCTTTCACATTTTGCTTTGGTAAATTAATATTTTTCTGAGCTTAAGCTTCAGAATGTTATCCAATTCAGCTGTATGTATAATCAGTCTGCCTAATTCAATTGATGAATGATACCCTTCCTAGAGAAACTAACTGCCACCTATTTTTCTCTGCTTTCACTAATGAAGGTGTTTCTGAACACAAATGAAACATGAGTTTGTATGGAAGCTTCCCCATACCAAAAATCTACTGAACACTAGCAAATTATCAAAAAAAAAAAAAAAAAAACATAATTTGGCTCAAATCTGACATCTGCCTAAAGACAAGATTCCACAGAAAATGAGTTCAGTCTTTCAAAATCATACTCTTTTTCAAAAACTAGTCTCCAGACCAGACTGTTAAGTGTGATTCTTACTAATTTTTTAAAATCATTTTATTGAAGAAACAATAATATACAGGATAGTCATTACCTGTATATGAAATTGAGATACAATTCCTTATCTCCCAGCGTTAGGGTTCACACTCTCATCACCAACAGAAAATCTCCAATACCATGTCCCCAACTCTTTAACTTGTTCCTACACCACTCCAATCCTTAGTCTTGCCATAAATGTTTACACCTAGTGTAAATTTCTCCTGTATTTGCCTCTTTTCCTTGTTTACTTAAGTGCCATCTGTGAGATCATCTAGTATCTGTCCTTCTCCTTCTGTCTTATCTCATTTTATAGCATGATTCCTTCAAGTTTCATCCAAGAAATGGACAAGCAGAATAATTCCTAATTTCTTATAGTTGATTAATATTCATTGTGCATATATATACATATATATGTGTGTGTGTATATATATATATTAATTATTTTTTTACCAGAGTTATTCTCAGTTCTAGTTTATGGTGGTGCTGGGGATTGATTTTGAAACCTTGGAGCCTCAGATATAATAAACATGGTTTTGCATAACCACTTTTCTATCTCCTCAGTCCTAGAATACAACCTTCTTGACCATTCATGTCTTTCTCTATCTGAATTGCTGTGCAGGAGCTTCACAAGTTGTTGTAGTTCACTGATTTGTTTTTGTTTTCCTTGATGCTGCCTGGAGGCTTTGAAGATGTCTCCAAAGCAAAGATGGTACAATATTTTCCTAAAGCTTTGCTCTACAAAATTCATGGTTCCTAGCCTAATGTCTCAGTCTTTGATCTATTTGGAGTTGACTTTTGTGAAAAGTGATGCGCAGTGGTCCCATTTTATTCTTCTACATACTTCAACTCAATTTCCACAGCATTATTTATTAAAAAGACTGTGCTTTTATCAATTCAATGTTATAAGCCTCCTTGTTATAAAGTAGTTGTCCATAAATACAAGGTCTTACTTCTGTGCCCCGAATTTTATTCCATAGGTTTGTGTTTTATTTTATTTTATTTCAGTACTAGACAGATTCAGACTATGATAGACCTGTAGTATTATTTGAAGTCAGGAACTGTGATAGCTTCATTTTTTTCTTCTTTTTTCCCCTTTCAGAAATATTTTGATGATTCTAAGTATTTTCTGGTTTCAGATAAACTTATGTACTTTCTATTCCATTTGCTTACAGAAATTTGGACAGACTTACTTGTCTTGCTGTGTTCTGGCCAGCAGAAGTCACGGAGGCAACATGAATGATTACCCAAGACTCAACAGAGAAATGAGGAGTGGGAGGAGAAAGGTGAACAACAGTAACGAACTGAGTGGCCTCACCAGAGTTTTCGGCCCAAATTTATTTGAATCAGAATCTTAGAACTAACACGTTTTATAGTTACTATGTTACTTCTAAGACATATGTTGCAGTTATATATGCATTATTTCCCAGACATGTTTGTGGTTACAGTTGTATTATTTCTAAGACATATGTTGTGGTCAATGGTATTATTTTAAAAGATCTATACTGTTACTTCTTTCTAGCTAAACACTACTTGTTCTATCTAGTTGTTTATCAGCAGTTAATAAGAAAAGCATAGTCACACTACGTATGTGTGCTGTCTTCAGCAGAAGGGAATAATCCATTGTTTCTATCTGGGCAGTCTTCTGCTTGGCTATAGAAAAGGAAAGCAAAGCAAGAGCACTAGAACTTCTTTATCCAAGATGCCTTTAAAAAAAATCTTATTATCTTTATTTATTTATTGAATAGAGACAGCCAGAAATCAAGACAGAAGGGGGTAATAGAGAGACACAAATACACCTACATCCCTGCTTCACCACTCACAAAGCTTTCCCCCTACAGGTGGGAACTGGAGGCTCAAACCTGGGACTTTGTGCATTGTAACATGTGAACTCAATCAGGTTTGCCACAACCTGGGCTGTCCAGGATGCTTTTTAATGCTCTTTTTTCTTATTTTCTGCAGAACTTTGAGGGGGATTACATAGATCTGTAGATAGCTCTGGGTAGGGTGGCTCTTAGTTCATTCTTTTAATCCATGAACACGAGACAGAATTTTCATTTCTTTATCTGATCAACCTTCAGCAGTTTGGAATCATCTTCCTTAGACTTCAATTACTAGTCATGAATTCAGGTTATTGTTTATGATTCTATTAATCTTCATAATACAGAAGAAATAATCTAATCTACTGTCTAATCTACTGTTTATAAATATGAGATTCTCTTTCATCCTCAGATTTAATTTTCTAGAGAGGTTCATAGAACTCAAAATAAATAAATAAATAAACCCATGTGGTCACCATATTATACTTAATACAAAAGAACATAAGCCAATAAAAGATTAATCGAAAAGCACTAGTTATGGGGAATTGTCATAGATTTTTTATGACCAGATGTACCATTCTTTCAGAAGCTCCAAGTATTCACCAATCAGAAGCTCTCTCAATCCCACCCACTTACATGTGTATGATTGCTTCATTACTTAGATGCGCTTGATTGATTTATTGGCCATTGGCAAGCAAGCTTAATTACTATCTTCTATCTCATTCCCAAAGGATTAGAAATTTCCACTTTTAATTGCATAGCTGTGTTTATACTGTATTTATTTTTTTTATTATTGGATAGAGACATTGGGAGTGGAAGGGAATCTAGAGAGACATCTGAAGCACTATTTAAATACTTGTGAGGCTTCCTCCCTACAGATGGGGACTGGAACTCAAACCTAGGTCCTTATGCACAGTAACATGTGCACTCAACCAGGCACCACTAGGTAGCCCCAATGGTTGTTCAAGACAACCAGATGTCATGCTTGGATGTTTCCAAAACCATTTAATTTACATAACAAAAGATTTTTACTGTCCTTAACACAAAACTGTGTTTTCAAAACTGTGAGTCAAGAACTGTAAATGAAAAACAAATCTTTATGAGAAAAACTATGATAGTCATTTGATTAGCTAAGTATATATTTCTTATTAATCAAAACAGTACAATTAACTACCTGGTTCCCTAGTTAAAGCAACCTTCTCTGTTTCTGGTTGAATTTTCACCAGGACCTATGGAAGGTATCAGGAAGCTCTGTGACCCACCATAAACAAAGAATATCAGAAACTCTTGTTAAGAAATAGCACTAATAAAAATAGATATATTTAAATATTTGTCGAATCTGATTTGTTCTTTGTCAAGGAGAAAGTTTCTCAAATGGTGTCTAATGATTCTGTCAAAGTCAGTGTAATGTTCCTTATTAACTTAGATAGACTAGGACAAAACAGTGATGATAAAACCGTAGGTGAAAATATGTACTATTATTTTACTGGAAGATACACTTTTTTCTGGTAGAGTAATTTCCATAGCTTCTTCCTTTTCTTTAATTACTTTACAGGATTAAACAAATCCCCCTTCAATACTGCTGCCAAAGATCTGGAGATGATTTAATATTTCAAACCTCTTCCTCTTCTACCTCAGTGCCTCTTGTTCTTCTTATTTTCATGATATGGTTTATCTTTGACTACACCAGCCAAATTGTTCTTTTCTGGACAGCCTTTTTATCCTATAATTAATTCGGTACTCTGGATATGATTCAAATAAGTCAAACAACAATATAACTTGCATGTACTAAGTTTAGGTAGCCTACTTCTATTTTTGAATTATGTTCTCTTCTTGGAAGCAGTTTTAGTATTAGTAAGGAGTATGGGCTTTTAAAAGAATGGGTTAATCTAAGACTTAATCCAGGTTTTACATTCTTATTAGTTCTATGCATTAGTCAGGTTGTTTAACATTTTTGAGCCAAGTTTATATTACTTAGTTAATGAAACTCTTTAATGAGAAATGCAGGATTCTTTTGAGGGGATTAAATGATATAATTAGGTAATTAACATAGAGTGAATATTTACCTTAACTAAACTCATCAAAAAAATAAAATAAAATAAAGGCAGCCCATTTCTAAATAATTGCCTAAAACTACTTTTAGATAGAAAGTGAATTCTCCTAATTTAATTAAGGGACATCTAAAAATAATCCTTTGTTGAGCAAATATAACATAGGAACAGCAATTAAGATTTACAGACATTTTAATTCATACATGACACCCATTTAAATGTAGTTACTTTCAACTTAATGGTGTAATATATGGTTTTCTGCACATGTTTTGTATATGTTGTTTCCACTGAGAATGGGTTTAAACAATACAAGGTTTTATTAGGGTGAAATGGTAAAAGGCAAAATAAGCAATTATCATCAGAGGTCAAGAGTACGCTAGGTCCATAAAATCTGAGTATAGTTATCAAAAGTTCAGTGCCATAATATACACAATTATCAGCTGAGGTATAAGTTGCTCATGGCTGGAGGAGTCTTAAGGGGTTTACCGGCTAGCAGAGCCACACATGTTCAGTTCCCAGGAGAAGCAGCCATGGCAGATATCTGGATCACCTCCGCCAAGATGAAGCAGCAGCCAAATAGAATGGATTTATGGCTGGCTGTACTTTAAGTCTATTCAGTCCACCCACAATGATTTGTACACCAACAAAGAATGGATCCTCCCACAGTCCAACCATGGGCCTGCACAGATCACTGCATGCTAGGTCACCAAGGCTGACATCAGCACTGTGCCAGGACTTCTAAGGTCACTGGTATACTGTGTCACCACAATTCCCCATTTCTATTATAAAGATGGACAAGATGCTCAGAGTCTGTATAAGTAATGGAGAACTTGCAAATCTTCAGTGATTCTAGGGTTACCCCTGCAAGCTCTTCCTTCAAACAACCTCCCCCCAAAGTGTGGGAGCAATAACTGGGTGTCAGATAAGGCCCTGTTAGCCTGAAGACATGTGACTTAGTATTTGTGCCTAACCCAGTGACAGTTCATGACTCAGGGAAGCTCAGAACACTTACAAAGGCATCCTCAAGTTCAAGTGACTCCTAGGAGGCAATCATAGTATCCAAGGTGTTGGACTGCTGAAATCCATGCTTCAACTTATGTTCTTGGAGTTCACAGATGAGAGGGGTTTAACTGATCAGCATGGGTCCAAACAGGACCTGTGAATGATAAACTAGAACAAACATACCCTATGCCTTAAGTTAGTAATTTTATTTATTTCAATCACAAAGGCTAGACAAATCATGAGGCATCTGCTAGAGAAGGAATAGCTCTGTGGAGAAATGTCATGCTTAGCAGCTATCTGATTAGAATTATGCACTACAAAATTTAAAATATATAAAGCTTTCTGTATTTTTCTGTTCATGACTGAGAAATAGCTCTTTAAGGGTACATATGACATTCCACAATTATTCATCTAGCAGGGTAGTAAAGCATGAGAAATGCATGTTTAGAAGAAATAAGCCATAATCTAGAAACATATTTAGGGTTGTAGTTAATCTAATAAGGAATACCTCAGCAAAAGGCAGAGAAAGTGTTCACAAACATAGGTTGCTTTCTGTGCAACAGGTGGCGTATATAAGGCTTGTAATAGTGTCCAAAGAGATAGAAATAAATTTCAACTTAGCAAACTGAGGGGTGTGTGAAACATCCATTTTTCAGAATCAATGTTAAAAACTCCACTGAGAAAAACAGCCATAAAAGGGGGAGGAGGCATGTCATTCTAGGCATAAAGGAACAATAGCTCGTGCTATACCAGAGAAATACCCATTAATGAATTAACTAGAGCTTTGGTAAAGAAGGACTGGGAATAAACAGCTGGTCAATATGTGCCATCATCATAGCAGGATCATTGGTGGTCTTTGTAAATAGGGTATAGGGATTATACTGTGTAGCTCAGGTGACATAAGGCAAATGACAAATTTTAATTTGTCCTGCATAGTCAGTACCAATACTTTTAGAATGTGCTTGAACTCTAGAGAGATTAACTAAAGCACAGTAGCAAAACATCCTTAAAATATATGGGGAGAGGGTAGCAAACACTGGTGGATACAGTTTCTATTCTTTGACTTTTGGTTAAAAGGCACAGGTGTGTATAGCAACATATTACACTCAACAATGGCTTTAGGATAAATTGGAATTAATACATATATACATACCTCATATTCAAATAAATAACTTCCCCATAGAGAGACTAGAAGGATAAAGACATAAGTGACAGTGTGGCAATCTGTTAAAATTCATGCCTGTAGTAAGTGACTATCCTTCAGAGTCATCCAATAGTCTTCATTGCTTTGTGGGCTGGAGACCCAAGGTCCCACTTTTTGTTATCTGGCAGAGAATTATCTCCTGCATAAGTTCTGGATGGACAATGGATTACCTAGTGAAAGCCTCTTTTACAGAGTTGGGCATTTGGTTAAGGGAGGTTTTGAATATCTGTCATCTCCAGATACCTTATAAACAAATCCTCTGAGATTCACTTTGCAATTCTTCTGTAAATGGCCTTCATTATTAAATTTAAAACAATCTATTGGTATGTTTCATATTGGTTTGTTCCCCTTCCCCCCCAACTCTGAGAGAATTGGTTTGGCCCTTGCTAGTTTCATGCCCCTTTTTCTCCCCGCCCCCTATGCTAAGGACGCCCAGAGTCCCAGCAGCAGCCGCGGAGGGAGAATGATTGGGAAGCACATGGTGTGGTGATTTGTCTGCTCGTGAATAAAGATTAAACTGCAGCTTCTCAGCCCAGCCGTGTGTCCCCAAGTCTCTGTCTCTGTCTACCGCCGCAATGCTAGCCCGGCCTGCTGGGGCCTCTGAACTTTAACAACAATAATCCTTGTTTTGTATGGGCTATACTGAGCCTGCCACATATATGGCCTTGTTAAATGCAGCCAAAATATGTATGCTATAAGTTTGAGACTGTACCTCTCTGTACATGCTTTTATCATCTGAGCAATACTTAAATCCAGATCCTTAAGTGGCCCAAGAATTCCTTTATGATCTTGATTTGCATTATTGTAGGCTAATCACTTTAATTTAAATTCTTGCTGTTTCTTCATTGTCTACTGATAGTTTCTTGTAACCTGTCCACAAATTCTCTGTAGGGTTTTGTGGCTTTCTGAATAACAGAGCTGAAAGAGTCTACATGAGTGTTAAGTAGCTTGTCACTTATTCTGACTGCTTATTGCACAGAAAGGTGCCTGTCATTTCAGGATGGAGCCCCAGAGGCAACATTGCAGATGCCATGGAGCCCCAAAGGCAAGATGTCCACACCCCGCAGAGCCCCAGAGGTAAGATGGCCGACCTAATGGAGCCCCAGAGGAAGTTGGCCAACATTATGGAACCCCAGAGGCAAGATGGCCAATGCTATGGAGCCCCAGGGGCAAGATGGCTGATGCTGCGGAGCCCCAGGGTCAAGATGGCCAATGCCACAGAGCCCCAGAGGCAAAATGGAAGAAACCACAGAACCCAGAGGCAAGATGGCTGACTCCATGAAGCACTAGAGGCCAGATGGCCCACGCCATGGAACCCAGAGACAAGATGGCTGATGCCATGGAGCCAAGAGGCAAGATGGCTGACACCACTGAACACAGAGGCAAGATGGCTGACACCACTGAACACAGAGGCAAGATGGCTGACCATATAGAAACCAGAGGCAAGACGGCTGACAGAACTGAGCTACAGATGCAAGATGGCCAATGATATAGAAACCAGAGGCAAAGTGGCAAATGTCACGAAGACCCAGAGGCAAGATAATCGACACCACAGAATCCTGAGAAAAGATGGCTGATGAAGCCCCAGTGGCAAGATGGCCAACGATATAGAAACCAGAGGCAAGATGGCCTATAGGACTGAGCTCCAAATGCTAGATGGACAACATTAAGAAATCTGGAGACATGATGGCCAATGCCAGGGAACCCAGAGGAAAGATGGCTGACATCACAAAACCCAGAGGCAACATGGCCAATGCCATGGACCCCAAGAGGCAAGTTGGCTGACAACATGGAATGTAGAGGCCAGATGGACAATGCCTCAGAGCTGTAGAAGCTAGATGGCTGACTATACAGAAATCAGAGGCAAGATGGCCGAGGTCACGAGTACCAGCACCAAAGGCAAGGTGGCCAAGGCCCCTGAGCAACAGAGGCAAAATGTCTGATTCCATGGTGTCTCAGAGATAAGATGGCCTTCACCATGTTGCCCCAGAAGCAAGATAGTTGACACTACAGAACGCAAAGGCTAGGTGGCCAACGCCTTGTAGCCACAGAAGATGGCTGATGATTTAGAAACCAGAGGCAAGATGGCCAAGGTCACGAGCACCAAAGGTAAAATGACTGAGGTTCCTAAGCAACAGAGGCAAGATGTCCAATGTACAGAACCCAGGGGCAAGATGGCCAATGTCATGGAGCCCAAGAGGCAAGATGGCCTGTAGGATGGAGCCCCAGAGGGAAGATTGCTTATGCTACAGAGCCCAAAAGGCAAGATGGCCTACCAGATGGAACCCCATAGGCAAGATGATCCAAAGGAGTGGAGCCTCAGAGGCAAGATGGCCTATGCCACAGAATCCAGAGGCAAAATGGCCAATGGGACAGAGTCTGATAGGCAAGCTGGAAGATGCTATGGAATCAGAGATAAGATGGCTGAGACCACAGAGTCCCAGAGACAAAGATGTCTGATGCCATGGAGCCCCAGAGACAAGAAAGCCAATGCCACGGAACTGAGAGGCAAAATGGCCAATAGGACAGAGCCTAATAGGCAAGATGGTTGACGAAATGGACCCAGAGATAAGATGGCTGACACCACTAAGCCCCAGAGGCAAAATGGCTGACAATACAGAAATCAGGGGCAAGACAGCCGACAGGACAGAACCCCCAAGGCAAAATAGAGAGGCATCATGGCTGACAAGATGAAGTCCAGTGGCAACATTGTCAACACCATAGAACCCCAAAGGCAAGATGGCCAGCACCACGAAGTCCCAGAGGCAAGATGGCCTATGCCACAAAGCCCCAGAGGCAAAATGGCCAATGCAACAAAACCCAGAGCAAGATGGCTGAAGGGAAGGAGGTCCAGAGGCAAAATGGCCAGTGCCACAGAACCCACAGATAAGATGACCGATGCCACAATCCCCAGAGGCAAGATGGCCAACCACAAGGAACCAAAAGGCAAGATGGCCAACACTGAGGAGCCCCAGAGGCAAGATGGTAGATGCCACGGAGCCCTAGAAGCAAGATGGCCAATGCCACAAAGCCCCAGAGGCAAGATGGTTGACACCACGTAGCTGTAGAGCAAATGGTTGATGATACAGAAAGCAGAGGCAAGATGGCTAACACCACGGAGCCCCAAAGGCAAGATGGTCAATGCCACGGAGACCCAGAGGCAATGTGGCCAACCAGACAGACCCCCATAGACAATATGGTGGATGCCACGGGGTCCAGAGACAAGATAGCCGACACCATGGAACTCAGAGGCAAGATGGCTGACAGGACAGAGCCCCATAGGCAATATGGCCCACTTCACAGAATTCAGATGCAAGATGGCCAATGGAATGGAGCCCCAGAGGCAAGATGACTGATGATACTGAAATCAGAGGCAAGATGGATGACGGGACAGAATTCCAGAGGCAAAATGGCTGACACAATGGAGCCCCAGAGGCAAAATGGCTGACACAATGGAGCCCCAGAGGCAAAATGGCCAGTGCTGTGATGACCCAGCGACAAGATGGCAGATGGCACCAAGCCCCAGAGGCAACATGGCTGACAAGACAGAGCTCCAGAGGCAAGATGGTTGACACCATGGAACATCTCTGGCAATATGGCCAACACTTCAGAGCCCCAGTGGCAAGATGGCTGATGGCGCAAAGCCCCGTGGCAAGATAGCTGACGCCATGGAGCCAGGGCAAGATAGCCACCGGGATGGAACCCAGATGCAAGGTGGCTGATGGGATGGAGCCCCAGAGGCAATAAGGCTGACCTGATGGAGGCCCAGAGGCTAGATGGCTGACAATACAAAGCCCCAGAGGCAAGATGGCCAATGCCACAGAGCCCCAAAAGCAAGATGACCATGCTACAGAGCCCCAGAGGCAAGATGGCCTATGCCACAGATCCCCTGAGGCAAGATGGCCAATACCACGGAGACCCAGGGGCAAGATGGCTGATGTCACAGAACCCAGCTTTTTCAGAAAGCCACAAAACCCTACAGAGAATTTGTGGACAGGTTACAAGAAGCTATCAGTAGACAAGTAAACAATGAAGAAGCAGCCAGAATTTTAATTAAGTGATTACTCTATGATAACACAAATCAAAATTGTAAAGGAATTCCTGGGCCACTTAAGGATCGAGATTTAAGTAGTGCTCTCTGTGGCTCCCTCCTGTCAGCCATCTTGCTGAAAGAGCTGAAAGAGTCTACATGAGTGCTAGGTAACTTGTCACTTATTCTGACTGTGGAGAGGAGGAGTTAGGAAGGGGTTTAATGAGTCACATGGCACAGTAGGAAGAGGTGGTAGGGGTAAAAATGGATTAAATGGTGTAGAGTCACAGGGGGTAGCCGGTTGAAGTGGGGATGGTGATCACTCAGGAAGAGGGGTGGAGGTGGAGGTGCCAGAGGCTGTATGGAGGAAATAGGAGGAGATGGGCTGAGGAAAGGCTTTCCATGGATCAAAGGTTGTGGTAGTGGGGTGGTGTTAGGAATAGTAGACAGTATAAGTAAGGGTGTCCATATAGAGACAGGTTATCTGGTTTAGGCTCAGTAGAAAAATGTGAGAACGTTTGGGTTTCAGGCACACTAGAAACAGTTTGAATCTGAGAAGAGGAGGAGGAAGAAGAAGTGGAATTGGAAGTAGAGGAAGAGGATTTAGGGAATAGTCCTGCAAAGAAGCCTGTAATTGATTTAGAGCAGAAAGGCAGAGCTTATAAGTCTGAAGTTGTTTTGCTATGACTATACCAATATTTATTTTATAAATAATCTCCAATTTGTGTCCATATCTCAACTAATATAACTGTATTCTTGGGACGAGATCCAGAGACTACCTCTATTATATATAGCAACTTACATAATTCTTGGCTGGAATACTGACTTTTTCATATCTTTAAAGTCTCTTTCAACTGTCTGAGGTGAAAACTGTCTTCTTTAGAATGCAATAGACCCATTGTGGTAGTTTAGAAAAGGTGAGAGTAAAAGAAAGTTTAAAATTAATAGTAGGTCACTTACCAAGAATTTGCATATGTCTGTTGGGTCCCTAATCAGCTTAAAGTAAATCAGGAAAGAGCAGGTAAAGGGAATTGGGGGGGGGGGGGAGGAAAAAAACTAACACATGTGGTAAAGTCAAGGAAAAACTGCCTTGAGCAGAGAAACAAACAAAAAAAGAAGTGGGTAACCATAGAAACACATTTGGGACCCGTAGTAGGGAAAATCAAAGTGGGCTCAACACATGAGAGATAGTTAAACCGCATAGAGCAAAAAGTGGGTAGGGCAAAATTAAAGTCTAAAGACTGAAATAGGGGTGGGATTAAAAAAAAAGCAACAACTTGAGGTGCCGTTTGTTGTAACTTTAACTTAAAAAGGGCTGGGGAGCGCTTGTCCTGGATGATGTCAGTGCTGTGCTGGGACTCCTATGGTCCCCAGCATACTGAGTCACCACAGTCATATGTGAAGTGGGGAAAATAAATCCCCGTCATGTATAGGAAATCACTGGGACAGCTAGTTAGAAAAGATCTTTCATTTTTGCTGTTATTGTTGCTTCACCACTCTGAGCCAAACTTTTCTTTTTTCTTTTTCTCTTTTTCAGAAATAAAGAGACAGAGAAAGTAAAAGACATCATAATACCACCAGGTAAACCATCTTGTAGACCATGCAGTCTTGCTTTACTAGCTAGATAACAACTTATATATTGGAAAGTTAATATATCATAGGCTTATCAGCAGTAGAACAATGCTGTAACAATCCATAGATAAAATTTCCCTAGGAAATTTATGCATCTTTATAAGTGAATGATGATAAAGATAGGTGAGCTTCCTGTAGAGGTCTGTAGTGCTTAGTCACCACTAACCAGTTCTATATTATCAGAGGTCTGACATCTTCCATCAGTATAAAAGTAATTGTAAGATTCTAACTTGATCCATACAGAGCTTTTTTATATTATTTTTTATTTCCTATTCTGAGAAAGAGTACAACTCAAAATTTCAATGATAAGAAAATGAGTACAACTGTAGTACAACTTTTTAGTTGATTACAACAGCAAAATTTAAAGACAGAGACATCTGTTATTTATATCATATAAAATGAATTATTCTGAGTATGCATATTAATGAAAAATGTTAAAGAAAAGGAAAAAAAAGGATATAGAGATTCATTAATGAGGGCAACTGCTGAGCCTAAATCTGTGACAGTGTTTGTCCTCAATAATACTGTCCAAATGCAAGTTATAACAGAAGATAGGGTCAGGGAGATGGTGCAGCCTGAGGCACCAGATGTCCCAGGTTCAATCCCTGAAACTAACATCAGTCAGAACCGAGTTAAGCAGTGCTTAAGTGCACTGGAATTTATTCAGAATACATTTGAGAATCATGTAGAAATATTCTACCAAAAGTGGAAACCTGGGCATTTGTATAAAAAGTTTATATAGTATTTCTATCTTCTGTAGATTTCTTACCACAGACCACTGCTAAGATTAATTTTTAATAAATTTTCTGTTTTTATCATTTAATTAGGGTAATAATGGCTTACAAGACAATTGTCACATGGGTATATTTATATTTTTGGTTATAATTTGTGTTTTCTTTTTTTTGCCTCCAGGGTTATTGCTGGGGTATGGTACCTGTACTACGAATCCACACCTCCTGGAGGCTAGAGGTTATTTTTTCCCTTTTGTTGCCCTTGTTGTTTAACTTTGTTGTTATTGCTGCCACAGTTGTTGGATAGGACAGAGAGAAATCAAGAGAGGAGGGGAAGACAGGGAGGGGGAGAGAAAGATAGACACCTGCAGACCTGTTTCACTACTTGTGAAGTGACCCCCCCCCCCCAGTAGGTGGAGAGCTGGGGACTCGAACCAGAATCCTTATAGTTGTGCTTTGTGCCATGTGTGCTTAACCCACCCTGCTACCACATGGCCCCCATATTTTATTTTTTATAGATTTTTTAAGCTTTCTTATTGTAATTGCCACCTGGTTTATCAGTAGAGCTCAATACAGCAATGTAGTTCCCTTACTACTAATTGGGGACACCATTGCTTTGATGGAACTTCTCCAAGTTCCCCCAAGTCTATGTTGCAGTGGTGAGTGGGTAGGGCTATAGACCTGGATTGAGGTGGATACCTGGTTGCCTCAGAAGACAGACCAAGAACCTGCTGGTTGCCTCTGACATATCCAGACTTTGTAGTAATGGGACACAGCCTGGAAAACAGGCCTCGGGGTATTACTAGTCATAGGAATGTACCAGGCAAACAAACAACATATAGTTTTCAAATATAGATGCAAAAGTAACAATCAGGATTTCCAATAAAAAGTCTCAGGAAATCTAGGATCAGAAACTTCTTCAACACAGTTAGGCTGTCAGTTGAGGGTACAATTCATCTTACTTCTGAAATGTAGTCTCCTGAAGACTCGAATTACTGGCTTCAGGGATTGGGGGTGCAGAGCCAAGATCGCTGTATGAAGGCAAGCCTGGAGACACTGCTCAAGAAATCTCTTCAGATTCCAGTCTTCTTGACCAGAAAGGAGACTGCAAAGAGAATGGGGAGTTTCAGAGAAAGGATGTAGAGAAATCACACAGGAAATTTGAAACGTATGTACACATATGAAAAATAGCTAAGAAAAGTAGAAGTGCAGCTCAGAACACTGAACAGGACAGAGGTGATCTGTGAGATGTTTGCCTCCTCCCACCCCAATTTGTGAAATTGACCTGGTTATAAATAATTAGTTGAAACAAACTTGGAAGACAAAATTTTTTATTTATTTACTCATCTAAGATTTACTGAATTTCCCTAGTCTTCTTAAGTTTAAAAGAAGTAACATGGAGTTCTTAAATCCCTCACTGTCATTGTGGTCTGGTGTCGGGCTGCACCGCAGAGAAGAGAGAGGAAGTCCGGAGCAAGGAGGTACACAAATCTTTATTATAGGATGGGGGGGTGGCTCAGGCCACGTGGAGTCAGCCAATAATGGTCGTCCCCACTACCTAACCACGGGGTGAGAGAAGGGAGAGAGATCTGTGAGAGGGAGAGCTGAGAGCCCAGAGAGAGAGCGAGGGGGGGGATGAGGGGGATTTTTATTGGGTGACAACCAGGGGTGACATGTGGGGCCAGGATTGGTTGAAGGGGGCACTGCTAGGATTTCGTGGGGTGTGGTAAAACCTGGGGGCGAATACTGCATCAGAATAATTCCTCAGCAACATCTCCTCCTATCCCTTTATATCTAAATGGACACAGTAAAGAAAAATGGAATGGAGCAGGCTTAAATGTTTTTAAGGAATGCCGTGCTCAGGTGGTAAGATGTAGGACTTTCTGTGGAGGAGGGAAGGCTTAAATGGCTGCCAACCTTGTGAGATTTATGCATCCTCCTGTGCTCAACCCCTCTTTAGAGAGAGAGACTTACCTGGAGGGACTCATCTAATAGGTTTAAGCGCAGCCTGCTCAACCATCTCTTCACAATATCTCTACATCTTTTCTATCTTTCTGTCTAGTAATAGCATAAGATGGTTCAAAGTCTGTAAAAGACTATCATGGAGCAGAAACCTTTTGGGCATAAACCTAAATGATACAGCAAAACAGGAAGGGACAAGTAGGGGAGTAGTAAAAGCCAGTGTGAAGTGAAGGGAAGGATTGGTGTGTAAAGGAACGTTCCCTGCTTGGGGGGGAACGGGCAAGGGTACATAATGAGGGGGAAGCGGGATGGCATGACCCACCAAACAGAGCGGCTATTTGGCATTGTATAGTCCTCAAGGCAACAGTCTGTAAAGTCTATGAATTACTCAGGATCAGTCTATAAAAAACCAGCAGCATGAAGGGAAATAAGCTGCTTTAAAATTGTGTAAAGTGTCTATAGGGTATGTCAAAAAGTCCGATACAAGTCTCAGTCCAAAGTAGATGACTAGGGGAAGAATTGGCAGGGGATGAGATGCTGCATGAGGGAGGTCAGTCACTGGAATTATGCTTTTCTGTAGATAGCCAGCTGGAGCCGCCAACACATGACAGGCAGATCAGAAGCAGGAATGGCAAGCAGGCATTAAGAAAGTTCTGTCCTTGGAGTCTGTGTATCAGGTTCTTCAGATTGCGTTAAGTGACGTCTATGGTTTCGGGAGGTGTGCCACTGTAGTCGTGCTGTCTAGTGGGTGACGTCTTGGTGTGCAGGGGTTCAGATGGTTTTTCCTGGATTCCTGTGAAAGAAACACAAACAATCTGCTTCTCGTGGTTAATTTGAACTTGTAACAAGTTATAGGTTTGTTATAGTTGATACCTCGATGATTATAATTGGTTTAAAATCTCTTTATGATTTTATTTAAAGGTAATCTAATGTGACCTCCTGTAGCAGTCTCTACCGCAGGATCTTGAGACCAATTTTAGCTGAAATATGTATTTTAAACAGACTCAAATTGCTTAGAGAGTTAACGCATTTTTGTGATAATGATTTTAACGTTTACAGTGCCAGATTGATGCCAGATCTGTTGTGGATTAATTTCCACAAGATAGTTTACAGGGCACCTTTGGGGGCCCTTCAAAGGTGTCCTGTATATAAAATTTATATATTTTAGTTTTGGGAATGTATAGTCACGTTAAACATTTAGACTTTTACCTAAATAGTTAGTTACCTTAACAAATTAATATTTACCTTGTCTAGTAATAGTGTAGCTGTAGGGTTACACTTTTGACCGTTAAGTTAGTGTTACCAAACTTGAGACATACCCATAAACATTTAGTTATAACACACTGGAGGAAAAAGAACTTTTGTTATAAAAACATATTATTTTTAAAAACAAATTTATATCCATCATTAGTCACACAGTTTAAGACTAAACACTTACATATATACCAAAACTATATATAAAAATCAAAAGAGGGAGAAAAACAAAAATTTTGGAATGTTTCTGGAAGTCTCCAGAAACTTTGGCTGCATCCAGCATTTTTATATAAAGCCAATTACTTTTTAGAGTACTCCGAGCAGATGGGTCATGCAAAAAAATTTTTTTTGTCATTCAACACACTCACTCACAAAAACAACTGGCCAGTTATAACATAAGACATTCAGGGAAAGGGTAGGAGAGAGGTCTCTGTAAGCCAGATTTTGTAGGTACTGCCATGTCGTATTATGGGTCCTGGGATGTATCCTGCATCTGGTCCTCTTGTAGTATTTCTTGTTCTTCAGGGATAACAGTGCCATCCTGCGGGTATTGTCAGACATGGCAGGCAGGAACCCAGACAGGTTTAGAGAAATTTTGAGGGAAAACACATGCGAAACCCCTTCCCATGGTCAATAGTGGGTCAGGTCCTTTCCAAATTTTATCGAGTGGGTCTCTCCATTTGACCTTAATAGATGGGAGGGTAGATGGTGTTTGCCAGGAAGAATGATAGGAGGTAGGTCCGAGTTATTGTAAATATTAAAGAGATTTAACGTAGTTAAGGCTTTTGCTAGCTGGATATTCGGGGGGTACATTCCTCCTTGAATTTTATTTAGTTGAGCCTTAAGGGTTTGATGGGCCCTCTCGACAATGCCTTGTCCCTGTGGATTATAGGGAATGCCTGTGGTATGAGTAATGTTCCAGAGGGAACAAAAATCTTTAAATTGTTTGCTGGTAAATGCCGATCCTCGGTCAATTTTCAATTGAAGAGGTAAACCCATCACAGCAAAACAGGAGAGCATATGGCTTTTAAGCTTTTTAGCTCTTTCTCCTGTCTGAGCTGTAGCCCACATAAATTTAGAAAAGGTATCAATTGAGACAAACACATATTTTTGTTTGCCAAAGTTTGGTATGTGGGTGACATCAATTTGCCAAATAGCATTAGCTTTTAAACCTCGGGGGTTAACCCCAAGGGTCTGGATAGCAGGTGTCTTTATGAGACTTGCACAAGAAAAGCATGTAGCGAGGATATGTTTTAACTGTGGTACAGGAACATCAGGGAATCAAGCTCGAAGGCCTTTAAGATTAACATGGGTTAGAGAATGAAAATTAGCAGGATCAGAGACAGAGACTGGGAAAGTTCCTGTGGAGGCAAGACGGTCAACTGCAGCATTCCCTTCAGACAGGGAACCAGGAAGAGGGCTGTGGGAACGAAGGTGTTGAATATACAGTGGTTGGGTTCGAGAACAGAGCATAGAGGCGATTTGAATCAAGAGAGGGGAAAGTGGGTTGTCATCAATTTTCACATAAGAATGAGCAAGCCATGGAAGTAAGTTAACAGTATACACACTGTCAGAAAAAAGGTTGAAGGATTCTGGTACAGCTTTTAGTGCAAGAAAAATAGCATAAAGTTCTTTGTACTGAGGGGAATTATCAGGAAGCTCAGTAAAGAGAGGTTTAGGAGATTGTTTGTCTGGGTAATATATAAGGGCAGCAGCTCCCCTTTTTCCACCATCAGTAAAGATTGTAGGAGCAGAGGGAATGGGATCCCGAGAGAAAAGTTTAGGTGCTAGTAGAGGCAGAAGAGGTAAAGAAGCTATCAATTTATTAGAAGGAAAATGGTTATCTATTTGTCCTGGAAACCCCACGAAGCTTATGGCAAAGCGGGAATGATGGCGTATAAGCCACTCTGTATCTGTGAGAGAAAAGGGCAGAATGATTAAATCCGGTTCTTTCCCTAAGACCTGCACAGACCTATTTCTCCCTTGGCGAACCATGAATGCTAACGCGTCTATCTCAGTGAGGAGTCTTGGAGCTCCTCCTACTGGCGTGTGAAGCCATTCGAGAACCCCATGGTCTTGCCACAGTGCCCCTACTACTGTGGGGGTGGAGTTGAAGATTAGAAGGTTTACCGGAGAGGAGGGGGAGAATTGAACAAGGTGCATGTCCTGGAGGGCCTGGTTAACCCTTTCCAGTGCCAAGGAGGCCTCAGGAGTTAACTTACGTTTTGAAGAGGGCTGCTTGTTTCCTTTCAACAGGTCAAACAGTGGTTGGAGGCAGCTTGTGGGCAGATAGAGATACTGCCTAAGCCAATTTAAATTTCCTAGAAAACTTTGTAAAGAAGCAAGAGTGAGGTTAGAAGGGAAGGTGACATTAGGTTTTAAGGGACAAATTTGCATTAGAGAAATCTCTGAACCTAGGAAGGATATTGGAGGGATTAGCTGTACCTTCTCAGGGGTTACATTAAGGCTGCTTTTCTTTAATGCAGGAATGAGAAAATCACGTAAGGCATAGAGATCTGTATCTGATTTTCCCCACATTAAAATACCATCTGTATAATGAAAAACATGAAGGCCCTTATGAATATATGGGAAAAGGGCAGATTTAACAGCCTACTTACAAATTGTAGGACTATTGGCCATACCCTGGGGTAGCACCACCCATTCAAATCTATCAGCAGGGCTGGCGTTATTAATAGAAGGAACAGAGAAGGCAAAACATTTACAATCTTGCAGAAGCAAGGGAATAGAGAAAAAACAATCTTGTATATCAATAGCTATGATCGGAATTCCCATGGGAATTGCAGAAGCAAGAGGCAAACCCCTTTGGGGGGAGCCCCAGACCTGCATGGTTTTATTTACTGCACGGAGATCTTGAAGGAGGCGCCATTTTCCCGAATGCTTTTTAATCACAAAGACAGGAGTATTCCATGGGCTTCGAGAATGACGAATGTGTCCCAAGGACAACTGCTCTCAGACGAGCTCTTTTAAAATTTCTAGTTTATCCCTAGGTAAAGGCCACTGTTCCACCCAGACAGGCTCATTAGAAAGCCAGCTTAAGTGGGGTGTTTGGCTAAGAACAGTGGCATTTAGTATTGGGGGTGCTGATTAGACCTGGTCTTGCAGGAGCAAGTGTTACGCTCTGCAGAAGCATCTGTGGATATCCTAACATCAAGACATTACAGAAGATCCCTGCCCAGTAGGTTGGTGCTAATATTAGCTACCAAAGAGTGGAAGTGTCCAGTAGAGCCTTCCAGGTCTTCCAACATGAGCGAATCTCGTGTGCGAAATGATGGGGTCATCCCTCCTACTCCATGTATACTGGGTCCAGGAAGTTAGTTCCCAATCTTGGGGAACCTCTTCTTGCCTTAAAATCGTCTTTTCTGCCCCCGTGTCAATCAAAAATTTAAAAGGAATATTGCCAATCTTTACTGTCATAGAATGGTGACCCCATTCTAAAACAAGAGTGGTCCACAAAATCTCAGGCCCCGAATTTGTACCATTCAGGGGTGAACCATCTTTATGAAATTGGGACCAACAATCTCTCTTCCAATGAAACCCCTTACGACATTTTGGACAAACAGTACGTGGCCTCTGGCTCCCTGACTGAAAGCGGGGTTGCTCTGACTGGAGGTGTGGTAGCTCTAGCTGGAGGCGTGGCTTACCTGACTGGAGGCATGGTCGCAGCTTATCAGGACATTGGTTACGCCAATGTCCTTGGCGACCACACTGAAAGCAGGCCCCATTTTGATTACGTGGGGTAACTGCATAAACCTGTGTCATAGCGGGTGCCCCATAATTGCCTGATGTAAGTTCCTGTGTCGCTAAAATCCAATTATCTGGTTGTAGGTGTTTAAGATTAAGGCATGCCTGACGGAATTGTGGTGTCATGCCTTCCTAGACAATAGAGCGCAGGAGTAGTGAGTGGACGTCAGGATTATAAACCTTTCTCTCTAAGCTTGTCTTCACCCTTGAGATAAAGCTCGCTAATGATTCATCAGTGCCTTGGCTAAGAGAGCTAATGGGAACTGACGAATCTACATCGGGTGGGGTCACCCTTTCCCATGCTTGTGTTGCACAGATGCGTACCTGTTCAAAATAACCGGTTGGAAACCTGGCTTCTGCCTGCTGAGCTCCAGATTCATAAGCTCCTGCTCCAAACAAAACATCAGAATTCCATTCTACCTGTTTGCTACTACTTTCCTGCGACTGTCTAGAGCACTCATCGCGGAAGCATGCCTTCCACCGTAGATAGAGTGGGTCTGGGAGTGCAGCACAAGCCAGATCTTCCAATCCTGGGGCGTGTTAAGATGCTGGTAAAAAACTCCTTAAAATGGACTTGGTCCATGGAGCGTGCATTCCGTTCTCCCTGACCACTTGTCTGAGTTCTTTAGAGGTGTATGGCTGCCATGGTTTTGTTTAGAAGGGGCCACATTTACCAGGAAGGTGTGGATTTGGTCCGATGGCATGGGAGAGGGAGCTATAGAAGTGGAAGGTGCCATGGAAACTGCTGTAGTGGCCTCATGGGAAACTGAACACGTATCTACAGGGACGGAGCTCTCGGGGCTGACTGCAAATAGTTTAAGGTCCTTAAATGCTGAAAAAATATCCTTTAACTCTCGTATCTCAGTCACAAGGTCCCTTAATGATGACATATCAGCAGGGGGCGGGGTCAGAGCCTCAGGGAAGCTGAAACCTGGGTGGCAGGGGGGTCTGCGGAGGGGAAGCCTCAGGAGAAGCTGAACCCGGGGCGGCAGGGGGCGGGGTCAGGGGAGGAGCCTACGAACACATGTACATGTCTGTGGGAACAGAATTTTTGGGTCTAGCTGCTGATTGCTTAGGATGTTCAGCACATGTGCTTTAACTCTCGTATCTCAGCCTCAAGGTCGCATATCCTCAAGGCAGACCACGTTGTACATATCTTGTAAGTCGCGACTATAGCTATGAGAACCCACAGTGTAGTGAAAATTAAACTGTCTCTGAGAGCGCGAATCTGTCCCAGGACAGAAGGAGATAATGACTGGGACACCTCCTCATAAAATGAAAAATTTCCCATGGTGGAGGGAAATGCAGGGCCACAGAGGTGGGCAGATGCCACTTTCCTGTGTCTGGGCGGCTTTTGGGGACCTCAGGCTGGGCCGTCCAACGGGGTGTGAGTGCGGAACACGATGGGTGCCAGATGTTGTGCTCCAGGTGTCGGGCTGCACCGCAGAGAAGAGAGAGGAAGTCCGGAGCAAGGAGGTACACAAATCTTTATTATAGGATGGGGGGGTGGCTCAGGCCACGTGGAGTCAGCCGACAATGACTGTCCCCACTACCTGACCACGGGGTGAGAGAAGGGAGAGAGATCTGCGAGAGGGGGAGCCAAGAGCCCAGAGAGAGAGTGAGTGGGGGGGCATGAGGGGGCTTTTTATTGGGTGACAACCAGGGGTGACATGTGGGGCCAGGACTGGTTGAAGGGGGCACTGCTAGGATTTCGCAGGGCATGGTAAAACCTGGGGGCAGAGACTGCATCAGAATAATTCCTCAGCAACACCTCATGAGATAGAGTTCAGCAGTAGTCTCTTACTCTAACACCATTTCATTTGAACAGACTTATATTCAAAACTTATTCTCTTTAATATTCTTGTCAATTCCCAAGTGAAGAACAGAAAAACTTACTGAAATATCTAATTCATCTTTTACCTGATTGTAATCTGAAATATTTTTAAGTACTTTGACCAACTTAATTGTAAGTGACCTTAGTGATGCTGTTACTTTCATTAGAAAGATTATTTACCAACACATCTGGCTTCTGTATCCCAGCCAGTTTTATACCCAAATTCTCTGTTTTCAGGCTGTGTTCCTGCCAGCTTCACACATTACCCTTTTTTATATTTGTATACCCTTTAACTGTATCAATTGCTTTTTTAAAAATCCCAACCCAATTACATCTATTCTTCTGTCCTTCCAACATGTGTTGTCACTTTTTCAGAAATATACATCCTCTTCCTTAGATTAAAAAAAAATTACATAGCTTCAGGAAGACGTGGCTAATGTGTGTCATGAATGCACCAGAAATTTAAATATTACCAACAATGTTATATATATTACTTGTTCTATATGCTATGGAAACGAGTGTATTCTCAAATGAATCTAGAATTCAAATTAAGCTGGAGAATATTTTCTCAGCTTTAGCCTTATTTGTGTTTCAGTTCACTCTACACCTATTAATGATTGAAGAACTGAGTTCATTCTTTCTTCCTATTTATTTATTGCCTCCAGGATTATCTCTGGAGCTCAGTACCCGTGCTACTAATCCACTGCTCCTGGAAGCCATTTCTTCCCCATTTTATTGGATAGGACAGAAAGAAATTGAGAGAGAAGTGGGAGATAGAGAGGGGGAGAGAAAGAGATCAACACTTGCAGACATGCTTCACTGCTTGTGAAACATTCCCCCTGTAGGTGGGAGCTGGAGGCTCGAACCTGGATCCTTGGGCTGGTTCTTGTGTTTAGTACTATGTGCATTTAACAAGATGTGCCACCACCTGGCCTCCCTAATTTTTTGATTTATAAACTATTTCATGCCAAGGGCTGGGCAGTGAGGCACTCAGTTGAGTGTACATATTACCATGTTCAGAAGTCCAGATTCGAGTCCCCATTTCCCACCTGAAGACAGGAAGCTTTAGGAAAGGCAAAACAGTACTGGAGGTGTCTCTCTCTCCTTCTCTAGCTCCCCTTCTCATCTCCATTTATCTCTGTCATGTCTAATATAATGAAAGAAAAACTCACAGGCAGAAGTTGAAAAACAAGATCAGAAGAGAAAACACAAGTAGAACCTGAACTAGAGTTGGTTTATTGCACCAAAGTAAAAGATTCTGCTGTGGGGGTGGGTGGAGAGTACAGGTCCTGGAAAAGGATGACAGAGGACCTAGTGGGGGTTGTATTGTTATGTGGAAAACTGAAAAATGTTATGCATGTACAAACTATTGTATTTACTGTTGACTGTAAAACATTAATCTTCTAGGAGTCTGGCAGCACAACGGGTTAAGCACCGGTGGTGCAAAGCACAAGGACCGGCAGAAGGATTCTGTTTCGAGCCCCTGGCTCCCTATCTGCAGGGAAGTCGCTTCACAAGCTGTGAAGCAGGTCTGCAGGTATCTATCTTTCTCTCTCCCTCTCTGTCTTCCCCTCCTCTCTACATTTCTCTACATTTCTCTCTGTCCTAGCCAACAATGACAATGACAACATCAGTAACAACAATAATAATAACTACAACAATAAAAAACAAGAGAAAATAAATATAAAAAAACTTAAAAAAACCTAAGCTCCCATAACAAAAAAATATCCAAACTGTAGACTTCTTGAAACAAAAGAAAGAAAGAAAGAAAGAAAGAAAGAAAGAAAGAAAGAAAGAAAAAGATAAAAATGGCTGCTGTGAGCAATAGACTAATAGATTTATGGTGCAGGAACTGAGCCATAGAGATAATCTGACTTCTTACTCATAAGGAGAAAACTATGACAAAGTATAAAAATGCATTATGTTGGATTATTACTATGGATAGAAAAAACTACCCACTCTCTGCATTCTAGCCGCCTGTTTTTAATTTTTACTTACCTATTTTTTTTCTGTAAAATACTCCTAATTTTCTTATCTTAATCCTTTTTAACATTTTGTCAACTTTGCACTCATGCTCTTAAATATTTTTTTTTACTGCCTAAATGCTCACTGCATGCTAATGACCTTGGTATAACCTACCTTTCCAATAACATCTATTACTTCTCCCTAGATTTTTTTTTTTTATGGAATTCAGGCCTATATGACTTTGTATATACTAAAATATATCTTATCTACTGTCTAGGGTGTCTCTTTTGTGTTTCAATGTCCCAAATCCCTCCAGTAATTTAAGAATAACTTTGATTTCATTTGCCTTTTTCTTTGGATAATCCAAATTCTGAATAGTAGATCATTTTATAATATCCTTATGCATATTTACTACTCTCCTCTAGTCATAAACTATATATAATATATTATCTATTCTTCTTCCATGGGTCTGGTGGTAACCATACATTCCAAGCATCCCAGGACCACACGTTCATTACTGTTTATCAAATGGATATTAGCTGAACTCAAACAATACATGTGAATAATTGTGAGCCTGTGGGAATCACTTATTTGCAAAAGGAAATTTCAAGGACAATTGCTAATCTTACAGAATAGTTTTCTTAATTTCAACATCTTGAAAACCTACTTTAGTATAGTAAACCATTTATTTCTCAACATATGAGAAAGGAATAATACTAGTTTCATGTTTTAGAGATGAGAATGCTGAAAGACGCCTAACTGCTTGCTATAAAGTCCTCAGTTAGGAAATCCCAAAGGTAAAACAACAATCTCAGCCTTCTTTTTAAAAATTTTGGTTTCATTCTAATAAACCACTATGCAAGGTGCTTATCACACCGCAGGAAGTAGGGAATGCATTCACAGTGGCATGACTGGATTAAATTTGCTAGCTCCAAGTTTTCCTGTCATCTAGTATATCAGAGTCATGTATGTGACAAATATTCATTGAGTCCTAAAGTGCATTTGCACAGACACAAACACACACACAGAGTCCCTGGGACCCTCATGAATATTGGAATTTCACTTTCTACAAGGAGTTCCCCATGACTCTGGATATCCTAGTCACCTGGCTGATGTTATAGATTCAAGGAGGAGAGTTTCAGTTACAAAGTTACTTGCAAACATTTGATACTACCTTAGTAGTAATTTCTGCTTGATGTCAAGGGCTGGGCAGTGGGGCACCCAGTTGAGTGTACATGTTTCCATGTTCAGAGGTCCAGGCTGGAGTCCCCATTTCCCACCTGAAGATGGGAAGTTTTAGGAAAGGCAAAATGGTACTGAAGGTGTCTCTTTCTCGCTCCTTCTCTATCTCCCCTTCTCATCTCCGTTTATCTCTGTCAGGTCTAATAGAAAGAAAAAGACAAAAATGGCTGCTGTGAGCAATAGATTTATGGTATAGGAACTGAGCCCTAGAGATTTAGTATTTAGTATATTTAACATTTATCAGTCCAATGGCTGGGCTTGACTGAAAGATAACCAATCAACAAATACAAATTTTAAAACAAAATCATAGGGAGTCGGGCGGTAGCGCACAAGGACCGGTGTAAGGATCCGGTTGAAGCCCGCAGCTCTCCACCTGCAAGGGCGTCACTTCACAGGCAGTGCAGCAGGTCCGCAGGTGTCTATCTTTCTATCCCCCTCTCTGTCTTCCCCTCCACTCTCCATTTCTCTCTGTCCTATCCAACAACAACAACAACAACAACAACAATAATAACTACAAAAATAAAACAAGGGCAACAAAAGGGAATAAATAAATAAATATTTTTAAAAAATAATTTAAAACAAAACCATAGCATTTTCACCAAGATCTCCATAGAAACTAGATCTACTATTTGTATGCCAAACATACTGCAACCATAGTGTCTTTTGACATTGTGGATATTGATGAGCCCTCTAGGGTCAGAGTCTCAGCCTTGGAAAGTTGCTTATTCAAATGATCTTCAGTCCTCAGCTGCTGAGTGGGATATATTCCCAGATTTTCTCTGATAGAAAAGTAGGCAGAAGTGCTCAGTTTATAGTACCCTTCAACTCTTTTTAATCAGTGCCAACATGGAAATAAAGCCTAAATATGTTGAATGACCTTAACTTTTCAGGAGTGAGAGTAATTATCACTAAGGCATCTAATTGTACAAGTTAAAAGAAAAGAAGTTCCTGTTTTTTTTTTTCTACTTGGTTCAATTCTTGTATTTATAATAAACAATTGAATGTCTGTGGAATCTTACTCTATATTTTATATTTTCTAAAATCAAAACTTAGTTATTGATAGTAGTAATCAAATAAGTACAGGATGCCTAAACATTACTCTGTGACTAAGATAGAAATCTACAAGGTTTTGTGGAGAGATTTGTTAAAAATAAATTTATTGTGCATAGCTCAGGTTTGAGTCCAGTCTCCACTGTATTGAAAACTTTGATCATGTGGTCTCTCTGTTTCTCATTATGCATCTTTTCCTCTCTGTCTCTATGTTAAACATATGTTTGTATGTGAAGCTGAAATAATTTCAGAAGGTAAAAATCAAGCAAGGAATTAAGAATTTTAATTTTTTAATCAATTAGTTTTTTTAAAGTAATTTTTATTTGTAAAAAGGAAACACCGACAAGAACCATAGGATAAGAGGGGTACAACTCCAGACTCCATAACACCCAAACAAAAAGATGTGTGTACTCCTATGTTCATAGCAGCACAATTCATGATAGCTAAAACCTGGAGCAACCCAGGTGCCCAACAAAAGATGAGTGGCTGAGAAAGCTGTGGTATATATACACAATGGAATACTATGCAGCTACTAAGAACAATGAATTCAACTTCTCTGACCCATCTTGGACAGAGCTAGAAGGAATTATGTTAAGTGACATAAGTCAGAAAGATAAAGATGAGTATGGGATGATCCCACTCATCAACAGAAGTTGAGAAAGAAGATCAGAAAGGGAAACTAAAAGCAGGATCTGACTAAATTGAAAGTAGGGCACCAAAGTAAAAGCCCTGTGGTGAGGGGGAGGGTGGACATGCGGCTTCCTGGGGGGGTGGGGGTAGGGGTGGGTGGGTGGAATGGGTCACAGTCTTTTGGTGGTGGGAATGGTGTTTATGTACACACCTGTTAAATTGTTGTCATATAAATCACTATTTAATTAATATGAGAGGGGGAAAATTGATTGTATGTCTAACAAAGGAAATTTTCAAAGTTAACCCAGTTACCAAATAATGTGATAACAATAACTATCCATTGTCTTCTTGAACCCTAAGACAGCAGGAACTTCACATTTCCACTATAGAGCCTAAACTTCCCCAGTCCTGGGACCTTAGGGTAGGGCCCACTATCTTGTATGCTTCTTCCAATCCTTATCAAATAATATTGCATCCAGTGATTGCAACCTAATCAATGCAATGAGTGCCACCCCAGCATGTTTCACTTCAGATTGTGTCCAGAGACTTCAGGTGTGGAAGGACAACCCTTCAGCTTCATCATTTGGGTGAGACCTTTCCTTTCATAGTATTCTCTAATTCCATCCCAGGTGGTTCACTTCCTAACACAGTCCCAAAACCTAGGTATATACCAGGTTCCAGGAGGTAGAGCATATGTTCACACATATCCATAAACTAGTGCAAAATATATACCTGAAAGCAGTAGTACACTAGAGTTTGCAGTGAGTACCCCCCAACACTTCATCTCTACTATTCCAACCTTTAGGTCCATGATTCTTCAACAATTTGTTTGGCTTTGTATGTTAACTCTCTTTTCAGCCACCAGGTTCCAGATGCCATCAGGATGCTGGGCAGGTTTCCCTGGACTGAAGACCCCACCAATGCGTCCTGGAGCTCAGCTTCCCCAGAGACCCACCCTACTAGGGAAAGAGAGAGGCAGACTGGGAATATGGACCGACCAGTCAACGCCCATGTTCAGCGGGGAAGCAATTACAGAAGCCAGACTTTCCACCTTCTGCAACCCACAATGACCCTGGGTTCATGCTCCCAGAGGGATAGAGAATGGGAAGGCTATTAGAGAGGGGACGGGATATGGAGATTGGGTGGCGGGAATTGTGTGGAGTTGTACCCCCTCATCCTATGATTTTGTAAATGTCTCCTTTCTTAAATAAATAAATGAATAAAGATTTTATAAAAATAAAAAAAGAGGGGTACAACTCCATACAATTCCCACCACCATCCTCTCCCCTGACAGCTTTCCTGTTCTTTATCTCTCTGGGAGCATGGACCCAGGTTCATTATGGGGTACAAAAGGTAGAAGGTCTGGCTTCTATAATTGCTTCCCTGCTGAGCATGAGCATTGGCAGGTTGATCCATAATCCCAGCCTGCTTCTCTCTTTCCCTATTAGGGTGGGGCTCTGGGGAAGCGGAGCTCCAGGACACATTGGTGGGGTCGTCTGCCCAGGGAAGTCCGGTTGGCATCACAGTAGCATTTGGAACCTGGTAGCTGAAGGAAAAGTTAATATATAAAGCCAAACAAATAATTTGCTACTCATGAACCTAAAGGCTGGATTAATACAGATGAAGATTTGGAGTCTCCGTTTTGTAGATAGTTAGTAGGCTTATTTTAGGTATATTCCAAAGAGTCCATCACTAGCGTTTTTTTTTTTTTTAATAGACAAAAGGCAAAAAGAGAGAGAGGGACTAGTGCACCATAGTTTCCTTCAATATGGTGATTATAGTGGGGACTGGGCTTGAACCTGGGTCGCACATATGGCAAAACAGCACAACATCCAAGTGAAAAATGTCACTAGCCCAGGAATCAAGGCTTCTATTCCTAATATACTGTATCATATTTTTATATCCATTATGTACCCCCAATAGAAATGTTTACCATACTGGTATCTTGTTACAGCTAAAGTAGAAGAAACAGTGTGATATAAGGTGTGAATAGATGGGTTGTGGTGGAATTAAGAGAAATAAAACATAATGAGGTTCTTACCACATTTTACAAATATACACCATTAGTTTTTGAAGAAATAAAAATGTGAAGAAGACTGGGAGTCGGGCAGTAGCTCAGCGGGTTAAGCGCATGTGGTGCTAAGCTCTAGGATAGGTCTAAGGATCCCAGTTCGAGCCCCCGGCTCCCCACCTGCAGGAGAGTCGCTTCACAAGCAGTGAAGCAGGATAACGTGTCTATCTTTCTCTCCCCCCTGTGTCTTCCTCTCCTCTCTCCACTTCTCTCTGTCCTATCCAACAACAACGACATCAATAAAACCAGTAATAACTATAAAAACAATAAAAAACAAGGGCAACAAAAATATGAAGATCATATTAAGCTATAGAAACAAAGAAATATGACAGGGAGATCAACATTACCATTGATGCCAGATTGATTCACTTCAGATGTGTAGAACATATAGCCAGTTATCTTGTCAAGCAAGCCAGAATGTGGACAGAAATTTCACCAAGGAAGAGATCCAGAGGGCCAACAGATACCTGAGAAGCTGCTCAAAGCCACTCATCAGATAAATGCAAATAAAGACAACAGTAAAATAGATGTCATTTTACACTTGTGAGAAATGTCATTCATCAGAGAAGACAGGAGAAATGACAAATGTGGGAGAGAATGTGGGGAAAAGGGATACTTCTGCACCACTGCTGGGAGTGCAAAATAATCCAACCATTGTGGAAAACAGTCTGGAGGCTTATCAGAACATGAAAAATAGATCTACACTATGATACGGCAATGCTTCTCCTGGGGATGTACCTAAGGAAACAAAAACACCTTCCAGAAGAAATCTATGTATACCTATGCTGATAGAAGCAAAATTTGTAATTGCCAGAGCCTGGAGGTAACCCAGATGTCTAAGGACAGATGAATGGCTAAAAAAACAAAACAAAACAAAATTTTGTGGTGTGTATACACAATGGAATACAATGGAATACTTCCTCATACACAATGAGGAAGTTGTTTACTTTGCATCATTTTGAATAAAACTTGAAGATTTCCTGTTAAGGGCAATAAGCCAAAAGGAAAAGGACAAATACCGAGTGATCTCACTTATGAGTGGCAATATGCTTGGGCAGAAGGGAGAACATAAAGTGGGACATGGACTAGTCAAGGTGTACTCCATTAAAGCAAAAGACTTGGAAAGGGAGGAGTGGAAGAGAACTTGGGGATCCTGGTGCATAATGAAACTGCCCGCATATGTTAATGAATACACTGTAAAACATTGTTCTGTAAGTTTTTGGGTTTTTTTAATGGTAGAATGTTAAAAAAAAAAAAATAGAACCATCAAAACAAAAGGCAGCCTATCCAGCTGTTTATTCTTGAGCCTGTTGTAACACAGACTTTTTTCTTGAGAAAAATTGCCAGAGGAATTGATAAGTGAAAATGTTCTCCAAAGCAAACTGGTATTTTACTGCTAGATTTGATGACTGAGGAGTAGTAGAGATTCAAGTGATTTAGATTTCTCTTAATTTTCAATTATTGAGCATCTGTGATTTGTCAAACAATTTAAATGCAGTTTTCTTCTGAGGGCCTTCATATAGATACCCACTGGATTTGTTCTTACTCACATAAATAACAATTAAGAAAGGTGGAATTTAAGTCATGATCTGACTGTTGGAAAAATATTTAAGATGTCCAGCTATGTCTAACTACCTCTTAGTCAGTAGCAGTCCTACTTAAGTTAGGAGGAGTCATTTTCTGAAGTTGATGAGTATTAGGAGTAAAAAAGAAAAAAAAATCCCTTATGGTGGGGGAAAATGCTTACATGTAATAAGGGGGTTGCTAACATAGTAAAATTTGCTACCAGAAAATATGTTAACAAGAGATAGTAACAAGATGAGGAAAACGATAAAGTATGATGCTAAATCTTCACAACAGATTGGACCAGAATTTTGTGCATGGACATCTCAAGATAGACATTATCAGTTTCTTCCCACCACTACAATGAAGTGTTTATCTTTTCTATGTTCTTGAGTACTCTTAGACACTCAAGCACATTTCCCATTCTGTTGAATAAATTTCAATGGAATATACATGACTGAATACCATGGTATCTGGCCTGAAATAAGTGTACTTGGCAAGAGACAACCTGAGCTCAGTTGGCAGTTGTACATTCAGATTATGATTCTAGTAGGCCAAGTTTTGCTTTCATTGCTGTTTTGCAAAAGATATTTGTCCTAAATTTTTCGTTTCAAAATGGTACTTGTGTCCATCACTTATGTTAGAATGAGACACCATTGTGAAAATCTACAGCATGAAAAATTTAGCTTGAAAGGTGAAAGATTTAATATAATTAAAAAAGGAAATTCAATGAATGAAAACAGTGACAACTTTGATTAAAAATGGAAAAACTAATAATTTCAAAAGGACACATTAAATAAGTAGTTGCTAAGAAGGTATTTAGAATTAAAATCTGAGAGGAAAAGTGGAATAGAAAAATCTTAAAAGAGATTGTCAGATTCCAGCATACTTTAATCAATTTTGACTTTTGAAAAGTCATATCACTTTGTAAATGAAGACTTTTCACATTTAGAGTATAACAGCAGGAATAACTCCTAACTAAATCTCAGTGACTTTAACCATAGTGAATTGACTGCAAGCTCTACTCAACATCAAGGGAGACATGTTAACAGGGTAACAGCTCCACCTAAAACATTATTAAATACTAACTGGGCAGAGTTAAAATAGATTCTAATGGTTTTTATTTATTTATTTTATTTTTATTATTGGATAGAAACAGAGAAGTTGAGATGGAAGGGGGAGATAGAGAGGGAGAGAGAGACAGAGAGACACCTGCAGCCCTACTTCACCACTTGCAAAGCTTTCCCCCTGCAGGTGGGGATCAGGGGCTTGAACCCAGGTCCTTGTGCATTGTAGTGTGTTTAAAGCAGTATCTAAATAAGCATTCTTGGGGCTGGGTGGTGGCACACCTGGTTGAGTGCATATGTTACAGTGCTCAAGGACCCAGGTTCAAGCCCCCAGTCTCCACCTGCAGGGGGAAAGCTTCACAAGTGGTGAAGCAGGTCTTCAGGTGTCTCTCTTTATCTCTCCCTCTTTATCTCCCCTACCTTCTCTATTTCTGGCTGTCTCTATCCAATGAATAAAGATAATAAAATTTTTTAAATATGAATTATTTTTTATTGTTGATTTAATAATGATAGACCATTTAATGATAGATAATTGGATTAGAGGGGTACAATTCCATAAAATTCCTACAACCAGTGTTCCATATACCCTCCCCTACATTAGAAGCTTACCTATTCTTATCCTTCTGGGAGTATGGACCAAATGCATTATGGGGTGCAGAAGATGGAAGCTCTGGCTTCTGTAATTGCTTCTCCACTGGACATGGGCGTTGACAGGTCAATCCATACTCCCAGCCTGTCCCTGTATTTCCCTGGTGGGGCAGGACTCTGGAGAGGTAGGGTTCCAGGACACATTGATGGACCTTCAATGCCCAGGGAAGTCAGGTTGGTATCATGGTAACATCTGCAACTTGGTGGCTGAAAAAAACATTAAGATATAAAACAGAACAAATTGCTTAATACTCAGGAACCTAAAGGTAAGGATATAGTAGATGAGATTACCTTATAAACTCTTCTAGGAATGTCCTCTCCAATGAACAAAATCCATATGAGATATAATGGGCAAAATCTATTTGCATAAAGATGACAGAAGAGTGTTCCACCACTGGGGGAATTGATAGAAAACTGAAAGGATGACCCCAAGTCTCTGGAATCAGAGAAAAGAAAGATGAATCAGATGGGACAGTCCCTCAACTTACTCTTAATATTTTTGTTGGTAGGATTAATAAACATGATAGCAAATATCCTCTACCTGTAGAATGTACTCATTTACTTATTTGATTATTTTAGATAAGAGACTGAGAGGCAGAGTAAGTGAAAGAGAATACATGACAGAAGCTTCCCTCAAAGAAGTAGGGGCCAGAAATAAACCTGGTTCAGACACATTACAAAGAAGTACACTATCCAAATGAGCAATTTTGCTGGCTAGTATCATCACATGCATTATTATTATTATCTATTATTATCACATTTGATCTTGTAAGAAACTGTGAAAGACAAATGTCACTTTCTTGAGAAAGTTTAGCAATATTAAGCCACATGTTCATTTAATTAATATAAATTAGAACCCCAGGGGAGATTACTTCACACACAGAGAACAAAACAAAGAAAGAAAGAAACAAACAAAAACACCCTGATATGTGCACTTTGGCAAGGAGCAAATAGGAGGGGAACCCTATGATTTAACAGCAACCATTCAAAAGACACTTTGGCTGCATCACTTCAAGTTTACACAACACTAGAATGAACTATGGGATAAGGAATTAGAGGTACATATTAATTTAAAGAGGAGGATCAGTTTTCAGATAAAATTATATCTAAGTTAAACCACCTGGGTTTTGCATAATTTCTTTTTACTTCTCATAGAGCTGGGCTTGGTACAAGGACAGCTTTATTGCTCACAGGTCAACTTTATTCTTTCAACTAGAGGAGCCATACGGCATTTTAATAGGATGCCTAGTCACAGCCTGGACTGAGCTCCAGGCAAGGCATGTGCATACTACCAGGTAATTGCAACGTTGCACTTGCTTTTGTTTTTCATGATTTGGGTTCAATAATTGAATCTAAATGACTGGGAAAGCAACATCAAACAACTTTTACTTAATTCACTATATCCATAATAATACTGCAGTGTCTTAGCAGATAATTGGTGGTCTTCACAAACCTAGTCAAAGCATACGTTTTAGTGTGCTTGCTCTCCAAAACTTACCCTTTAAACACACTGACTTTCTTGATGACTTCTAAAAAGTTGTACATTTTATTTCTTATCACCCACATTTTCCTTGTGTAAATGGCTACTCATATCAGTGTTTTTAAGATTTAGCTGGGTCCAGGCAGTGGCGCACCTGGTTAAGTGCACACATTACAGTGCACAAAGATCCAGGTTCAAACCCCTGGTCCCCACCTGCATGGGGAAAGCTTCGTGAATGGTGAAGCAGTGTTGCAGGTGTCTCTCTGTCTCTCTCCCTCGCTATCTCCCCCTCCCATCTCAATTTCTCGCTGTATCTATCCAATAATAAATAAATAAATAAATAAATAAATAAAAGATTTAGCTTAGGGTTGCTTTTGAATGTCGGGTTTTTACTATAATTTATCTCTCTAGTCCTTATAATCCCACTTTATTTTGTGTACATTTAGTAGTTTAATCTGTACTTAGTCTTATACATAAGTGTTTTATTTTTTATTTGTTTATTTGTTTGCTTTGTTTTGTTATTGTGTAGGCACTGAGGACAAGGACCACATTAGTTTCTTAATCCCATCAGTCTTTATTCATGAGTGTTTGTGCTTCCAAAGTACTCTGCCACTACACAAATTATTTTTAAATGTTACCAAATCTCTATAAAGCCAGACAGCTTAGATGTAAGAAGTTGAGAGGTAGGATTTTATTTTTTCTTTTCACTTTTACATGAGTTGTAAATGCATTTCATTGTAAGCTAAAATTATTCTGTGTTTCAGATGTTTTATAATACAAGAACAATAATAATAATAGCAGTTCTTATTTTTATAATTTCTTTATTGGGAAATTAATGCTTTACATTCAACAGTAAATACAATGGTTTGTACATGCATAACATTTCCCAGTTTTCCATATAACAATGCAACCCCCACTATGTCCTCTGGCATCCTTTTTGGACCTGTATTCTCCCCTCCACCTACCCCAGAGTCTTTACTTTGGTACAATATGCCAATTCCAGTTCAGGTTCTACTTGTGTTTTTTTTTTTTTTTTTCTGATCTTGTTTTTAAACTTCTGCCTGAGAGTGAGATCATCCCATATTCATCCTTCTGTTTCTGACTTATTTCACTTAACAGGTATTTTTCAAGGTCCATCCAAGATCGACTGAAAACGGTGAAGTCACCATTTCTTATAGATGAGTAGTATTCCATTGTGTATATAGACCACAACTTGCTCAGCCACTCATCTATTGGTGGACACCTGGGTTGCTTCCAGGTTTTAGCTATTACAAATTGTGCTGCTAAGAACATATGTGTACACAGATCTTTTTGGGTGGGTTCCTTAAGATCTATCCTCAGGAGAGGAATTGCAGGATCATCGGGTAGGTCCATTTCTCGCCTTCTGAGAGTTCTCCAAATTGCTCGCCACAAAGGTTGGACTGTCGTTCTGCGCCGCAGAGAACAATTTCCCAGCATTGGACCAATTTACATTCCACAAGCATTACAGGAGGGTTCCTTTGACCCCACAAGAGAGGTAGGATTTTTGATGAATCATGTTGTCACCATAATTCTGACAGACGCTTAATACAAGGTCAGTGCTTTAATGCCGAGAGACCCATTGATGTAATCAAGGCGTCTCCCAATGTTACATGTAGCTGGAGTCTGCCTAGCACAAAAGTGGACTCCATTCACTCAGGGATTCAGAAAGTTATGGAAAACATATAGGGGACATGCAGGGATCCTGTCAACTTCTTTACATGATACTACAGAATCATATGGGATACCATTCATCTCATAGAAGAAAATATCAGAAATATACACTTAAGGGTCTGGGTGGTGCCACTCTCAGTTGAGTGCACACCTGTTTCTGTTGAGCAAGGACAGTGTTCAAGCCCACCTGCAGGGAGAACACTTCACAAGTTATGGAGAAGGTCTGATGTTGCCTACCTATCTCTTATCTTCTATATCTCTCCCTCCCCTCTCAACTTCTTTGTCTTATCAAATAAAAACAGAAAGGAGGGGGCCAGACGGGTGGTAGTGCAATGGGTTAAGGGTACATGGCGTGAAGCTCAAGGACTGGCTAATGGATCCAGGTTCCAACCTCCTCCCACCTGCCACCTGCAGGAGAGTGACTTCACAAGCAGTGAAACAGGTCTGCAGGTGTGTTTCTCTCCCCCTCTCTGTCTTCCCTTCTTCTTTCCATTTCTCTCTGTCCCATCCAACAACAACAAGTCAATGACAGTAGCACTAATAATAACAACAACAATAAACAACAAGAGCAACAAAAGGGAAAAAACAGCCTCCAGGAGCAATGGATTCATGGCGCAAGCACCATGAATGGAAAAATGGATGCCAGGAGTGATGAGTTCATAGTGCAGACACTGAGCCTCAGCAATAATGCAAAGATAGAATAGCAGATGTAGAGCCTTGGAGGTTTACAGCGGAGGGGATAGTACCACAAAGTAGAACTTATTTTGCTTAATTGCCACCACAGCACCTTTAGGTTTATCTTTGAGCAAGGAAGCATATAATTTATAATTTAATTCATAGCTGAAACTGACAGTAAAACTTGTCTTCTGGGAAGACATACTTTGATTTGACAGCAAGAAAGTGATAATTGTTGGGATAAACATAATTTTTTTTGTGAGAAAAAAATACTTTTTAATTTCTTTTTAAAAATTTTTTATTTAATAAAGGATTAATGAACAAAAACATAAGGTAGGAGGGGTACAACTCCACACAATTCCCACCACCCAATCCCCATAACCCACCCCCTCCCATGATAGCTTTCCCATTCTCTAGCCCTCTGGGAGCATGGACCCAGGGTCGTTGAGGGTTGCAGAAGGTAGAAGGTCTGGCTTCTGTAATTGCTTCCCCACTGAACATGGGCGTTGACTGGTCGGTCCATACTCCCAGTCTGCCTCTCTCTTTCCCTAGTAAGGTGTGTCTCTGGGGAAGCTGAGCTCCAGGACACATTGGTGGGGTCTTCAGTCCAGGGAAGCCTAGCCAGCATCCTGGTGGCATCTGGAACCTGGTGATTGAAAAGAGAGTTAACATATGAAGCCAAACAATTTGTTGAGCAATCATGGATCCCAAGCTTGGAATAGTGGAGAGGAAGTGTTAGGGAGGTACTCACTGCAAACTCTAGTGTACTTCTGCTTTCAGGTATATATTTTGCAGTAGTTTATGGATACGTGTGCACATAAGCTCTCTCTCACAGAAATTGGTGTATATCTAGGTTATGGGACTTTGTTAGAAAGTGAACTACCTGAGATGAAATTAGAGTGTACTATAAAAGGAAAGGTCTCACCCGAGTAATGAAGTTGAAGGGTTGTCATTCCACACGTGAAGTCTCTGGATACAGCCTGAGGTGAAGCATATTGAGGTGGCAATCGTTGCTTTGGTTAGGTTGTGATCAGCGGATGCAATATTATTTGGTTTGGATTGGGAGATGCATACGGGAAAGTGGGCCCTATCCAAGGGTTCCAGGACTGGGGGAAGTAGGGGCTCTATAGTGAAGATGTGAGGTTCCTGCTGTCTTAGGGTTCAAAAAGACAATCAATAGTTAATATTATCATCACATTATTTGTTAATTGGGTTAACTTTGAAAAGTCCCTTTGTTATGGTTTGCTGTACAGTATCCAGTATCTTGTATATAGCTGTGCTATTGGATGCTTCTAATCTACTTGGTCTAGGCTTTTGAGAGAGTCCGCATATCAAATACATAGCCTATATATTAAAAAGATTCAGTTTGTCTTTTGAAAAACTTTGAGACATACAATTGATTTCCCCCTCATATTAATTAACTACTGATTTATATGTCTACATTTTGCTAGAAGTGTACATAAACACCATTCCCACCACCAAGGGACTGTGACCCATCCCTCCCGCCCTCTCCCACCCCCCACTGGCCCAGGAAGCTACATGTCTACCCCTCACCACTGGGTTTTTACTTTGGTGCCCTACTTACAATTTGATCAGGTCCTGCTTTTAGTTTCCCTTTCAGATCTTCTTAGTCAGCTTCTGTTGATGAGTGGGATCATCCCATACTCATCTTTATCTTTCTGACTTAGTTCACTTAACATAATTCCTTCTAGCTCTGTCCAAGATGGGTCAGAGAAGGTGGGTTCATTGTTCTTGATAGCTGCATAGGATTCCATTGTGTATATATACCACAGCTTTCTCAGCCACTCATCTGTTGTTGGGCACCTGGGTTGCTTCCAGGTTTTAGCTATTATGAATTGTGCTGCTATGAACATAGGAGTACACACCTCTTTTTGGTTGGGTGTTATGGAGTCCTTGGGGTATAACCCCAGGAGAGGAATTATTGGGTCATATGGAAGGTCCATGTCTAGCCTTCTGAGAGTTTTCCAGACTGCTCTCCACAGAGGCTGTACCAATTTACATTCCCACCAGCAACGTAAAAGGGTTCCTCTGTCCTCACATCCTCTCCAGCATTTGTTGCTGCTGTCCTTTTTGATGTATGCCATTCTTACAGGAGTGAGGTGGTATCTTAGTGTTGTCTTAATTTGCATTTCTCTGACAATCAGTGACCTAGAGCAGTTTTTCATATGTTTGTTAGCCTTTTGGATCTCCTCTGAGGTGAATGTTTTGTTCATTTCCTCTGCCCATTTTTGGATGGGGTCATTTGCTTTTTTTGGTGCTAAATTTGCTGAGCTCTTTATATATTTTGGTGATTAGTTTCTTGTCTGATATCTGGCATGTGAAGATTTTCTCCCATTCTGTGAGGGGTCTCTCTGTTTGTTTAATAGTTTCTTTGGATGTGCAGAAGCTTTTCAATTTGATGTAGTCCCATTGGTTTGTTTCTGCTTTAGTCTTCCTTGCAATTGGGTTTGATTCATCAAAGATGTCCTTGAGGTTTATGTGGGAAAGTGTTTTACCAATGTTTTCCTCTAAGTATTTGATTGTTTCTGGTCTGACATCTAGGTCTTTGATCCATTTGGAGTTGATTTTTGTTTCTGGTGAGATAAAGTGGTTCAATTTCATTCTTCTGCATGTTTCAACCCAGTTTTCCCAGCACCATTTATTGAAGAGAGTCTCCTTTTTCCATTTCATCCTTTGGGCCCCCTTATCAAAGATTAGATGCCCATAGGTGTTGGGAGGGATAAACATAATTTGATGCACTATGAGGGGGTGGGAATACTACCCATTTCCATAGAAGAGAGGGTTGCAAGGTGATCATCAGGCTCTAGAAGTCTTTCTTTTTTCCTTCCTTCCTTCCTTCCTTCCTTCCTTCCTTCCTTCCTTCTTTCCTTCCTTCTTTCCTTCCTTCCTTCCTTCCTTCCTTCCTTCCTTCCTTCCTTCCTTCCTTCCTTCCTTCCTTCCTTCTTTTTTACCAGAGCACTGATCAGCTCTGGCTTATGGTGGTACTGGAGACTGAACCTAGGACTTCAGAGCCTTAGCCATGAGAGCCTCTTCGCATAACCATTATGCTACTGACCCCCACAAGATTTATAAGATAGACATCTGTAGACTTGCTTCACTGCTTGTGAAGTGACCCCCCCACTGCAGGTGGGGGGCCAGTGGCTCAAACAGGGATCCTTGCATGGGTCCTTGCACTTCACACTATGTGCTACATCTTTTAAATTATTTTTTCTACTTTTAAATTTGCCTTTATTATATTTATGAGAGATTGAGCAGAGAAGGGGAGATAGAGAGGGAGAAAGAGAGACACCTGCCATGTTGCTTCATCACAGTCCCCAAGCAGGTGGGGACTGAGAGCTTGAACCTGGTGATATGTGTGTTCTACTTGGTGCACCACTGCCAGCCCCGTTTGTTTTGTTTGTTTGTTTTTAAGAGATAGAAAGAGGGAAGGAGAGAGAGAGAGAGACAGGTGCACACATGCATATGCTACTAGAATGCTACTCTGCAGAAACATATGTGGTGCCAGGGATGAAACTTGGGATCTCATGCCTGGAAGCATTTTGCTCTACTGCAGAGATCACTCCAAAGCATCCCGTATTCCTTGAGAAGAAATAAGACATTCATTGCCACACTTTTTTTTTGTCTTTTTCTTTTTGCTAACCACCTTAATCAAGGGCAAAGATTTGGGAAGAAACTAAAAAGAAAGTAAAAGATATAAAATAGTAATGAAATGAATTTGTTACATAAAATAGTAATGAAATAAACTAAAATGAGAAACCAAATCATAAAAAAAAAAACCCAAAAGAATCATGAAAGGCAATGGTGAAGAAAACTAAAATCAAACATGAAAATAGAAATACCATGTATAAATGAGAAGTCAAAGAATATGGGCATGAGCCCACTTGAGAATTAAATATCGGGACCTTCAAAGTAGCTCACCTGGACAGTGTGCCTGCGTTATGTCTGAGTAGTATATTTGAACCCAGAATTCACTATGTTGTTTTGTGCTATGGTATCTTCCCCAATCTAGCACTGTCTGGTTTCTAAGTGAAAAAAAGTTTGAGTTAGAATTGATCACACCAGCAAAATAATCCATCAGAGACAGTTACAGGGCATCCAGAAGTGAGTGGTGTGGCACGGAAAGGAATACTGAGTTATTTACTGAGTTATTCTCTGAATCCTACACCCACGTGTACAGTCCATGGGTCAACAACCTCCCACACTCGAAATTCAGGTCTTCTCTTCTAGATGGTAGGTTGAAATGGTTCTTGTTTCAGATCAATGCTATGAGATAAACCAAAGTAAAAATAAGAATTATAGATGATCTTAATACTGAGTCACTAATGCTACCTAAAGTGTGTTAGGCGACTTGTTAAGGGAGTTCAAGAATTAGAAAGAAATCAGAGAAGCCTGACTAAGAATCCATTGGCAAAAACCTTGAGTTGAAATGGGTTGGGTAAAACCAGCAGTTTATTCATGTCTTACAAACATGGTCCTACAAACATCATACAGAGCTGGCACGAAAGAACAGACACCATCTCATACACCATGCTTCCTTCCAAATCACTTCTATTAAGTTACAATGTCAGAACAAGTCAGTTACTGAGTTACACAGTTCTTCAAACAAGGAGACCTCCCCCTCTAGTGCAGGGTTAGGTTGGCTAATCAGACACACAATAAATTTACAGATCTAATACGATGCAAGGTTTGTAAGAGAAGTCAAGATAGTCACATTGATACTGTAGTACATTATAATACGCCACTTTTTTTTCTCCAGAGATGATGATATCACTTAAGATTCCTGCCTGTTTGCATTCTTTTCTAGTTTTCCTCTTTCTTTCAGAAAAGCAGTTGCATGTAGTTTTAGTCAACTGTTCACACTCAAAACACTTTACATTTTAAAAACTAAAAACTATTTACAAATAATTCATTATAACTTGAAAAGTATTTGCTGTTTTTTTTTTTTTTTTTGATCCACTTAAAAAAAAAACACCTTCCTCCAACAACCATACTTGACCTGGTACTACCATGATTAACTTCTGGTTGCTACAAAGGATACTTAGCAGGGACTCCTCATGGATTTTCTGAGCTTCAAAATATATTATGTGTCATGGCCCATCATACCAAATATACATACATAAAAAGAACATTTGAATTTTCTAGACCACATACTAGAATTCCTTTTTCTATTCCTTTCATAGAAATGCTGAGTGGACCAAAATGCTGTGAAGTGACTTTGCAGAATGAAGACAATGTTTGGGGAATATATATATATATATATATATATATATATATATATATATATATTTTTTTTTTAATTCCAAAGTCATTTTAAAGCACACAAAAGAGGTCAGTTTCAACCTTCATCCATACAGATTGTAAAACATTTTCTTTACGTTAAGCACTGTTGTAAAAAACATGTTTACGTTGTTTTGAAAATGCATTTTCATAGAATTTACAAACACTGTGATATCAAACACATTTTCAAAAACTACTAAAGTACTGACACAAAACCTGACTCAAAAGGTAAATTTTCAGTGGAATTGAGTTCTAACTTGCATATTTAATAATTCAACCATACCCGAGTTTAACTCTTCTCTAAAAACTCAAAATAGTGAAGTTACCTCAAGTTAATGCTTCCCAAATATTATCAAGGGCACTAACTTATTCTACAAGGTTTATAATTAATTTCAGAGCCCTGGCACTAGAAAACTGTACGAGACACATGTCTATAAAGTGTACCACAGACAACAGTTCAAGACGAATTAGCCTAGAAAATAGAGTTCAACAAGTACTGTGTTGTGCTAATTTGACAGCCTAAATGTGTTTTGTGTGAAGAAATGTGAAGCACGTTAGGCTCTCTGCATAACTATTTTTTTAAGTCTTATTATTTAGTTTGTTTATTTGACATTTTCAGTCTAGTAATGTTGAAAACTTCACAGTCTTAAATTTTTTCAAACAGTACCTTGGTCCTTTTTGGGGGAGAACAAGCTAAGCAAAGACAGTTAGCCATGTCCTCTTTGTACAAGGGGAGCTTTGAATACACACTTACATACAATGCATAATTCCTAGGAGAAAATAGCAATTCTAACTGGTTTCTAGTTGAAGTTTATGTCTTTACCCACAAGCTAATTGAACGACTTCACAAATGGAAATAAGACTCTCTTAGGCTATACTGAGGCTTGTGACAGGCAGTGAATAGTTCCAGGATATGGTTTTTATGTGAGATTATATTTTACAACATTTTAACTCACACATAACCTTAAGGGGAAGAAACATGATAGTTCAGCCACAGTGTTCTCAATTCAGCCCTTTGCTAAACTGCTTTTTCAGCTTGTTCACTGTCCTTGTGGAGCAATCTTCAGTTACTACACTTATAATACAACTGTGTCAAATAATTACAACCTGAAGAGATAAGTATAGGTTCCTATAATCAGGACAATCAGTTGCAGTTGACATAATAATGAAAAGAAACTAGAGAACATTTCTTTAATATCTTTGGATTTAAAGAAAAAATGATTTCCCCTCACAAAGAAAAATGGATGGATTTTCATAAGAACAAAAATGCTTTTCATTTCTAAATTCTAACAATCGCAATGACTTCCAGTGACATGCTCCAATGAGATTATCACTACTCAGACTGTGTCCCTAATGTGGAATTGCACTGTAACATTCATAAATGTTTGACTACTCTTATCTGTATCACTGGTAGGCTGCAATGGAAATCGAATACCTTATGAAAATGCTCTAGTAAAGGGGGGAATCACCATGATACACATTTACAGATACTTTCTGGCCTGATAATTCAATCCGTTTAAAACAAACAAACAAAACAAGTGTGCTGACTATCAAAAGCTTGCAATCACATGTCAGAAGGAAAGAAATGTGTTCTTTGCCTAGTAAAAATCACTAGAGTTCCAACTCTTGGTTATTATGCTAACCATCACACAGCACATGCCACTTGGCGATTTGTCTCCTGGGGTAGTCACGGATTTCCTTCCAGTGCTCCCCACCAGTTCCTTCTGCTGCTGCTCCCAGGACTAGCCGCCCAATCACCTCATTTCGGGATCCCCTTTCAGAATCCAAAACCAGAAATTCAACACTTATCTCTTCCAGACTCTCACAAGGGATATCAAAGACAAACAGTTCATTGAACACTGCATTGGGAGTGCATTTCTTCACATGAGTCTTCTTTTTGGAGATTCTCTTCTTGGCGTGGTACAGGTTCACTTTGACATAGGGGTCTGAAATGGTAAGAAACAGATGTTAGATAGACAGGATGTGGCCAGAGAGCTGACCTCAAGATACTGGTGCCCTTCGAGATTACTGCATTTCAATCAAATGTGACTACAATAAGAATGAGTTCAGGCAAAGTGAATGAATAGAGATCACTGGTATTCTCTAAGGTCAAAGGAAAAAAATAAAAAGAGAAAGAAGAGCTATAAGCCAGAGGATGGAAAGAAACTATAATTGCTGGAAGGAGAAATCACATAAAAGGGAAAAAGATAAAATGTTCTGATGACACATTCTTATTAACAATTGCTCATTCCAGAGAACTGGATAGAAGGTCAAAAAAAATCAGATAACATCTATCTTTACTGAGTTGTATGACATGAAGTCTACTTCTCTCTATATATAATTTTTTAAATTTGCAAATGTAATTTATGTATTTGATCATTTTAGGAAGTTAATGGTTTACAATATTGTTGTTGAGCTATTTTTTTATTGAATGGATATTTAAAATTTAAGTTTTCTGTTCTACTGTATTTGCTACCTATTTATCAGTATGGACCATTATTGTGTAGGTGTTAGGAGCATAGTACTTTATAGCACATTTCATTATATATAGACTTTCTTTTTATTTATTTATTTTAATTTTTTATTGATTGGATAGAGACAGGTAGGAATTGAGAACAGAGGGGAAATAGAGAGGGAGAGAGACATAGAGACACCTGTAGCACTGCTTCACCACTCACAAAGCTTTCCCCCTGCAGGTAAGGATTGGGGGCTTGAACCCAGGTCTTTGCACATTATAGCATGTTTGCTCAACCAGGTGCACCACCACCTGGCCCCTACACACACACACACACACACACACACACACACACACACACACACACTTTCTATATAGTTTATATATAGTTTTCTATATATAGAAAGTGTATATATAGACTTTCTAGTCTAAATCTTTTGAGACCATGAACAGAGCAGGCAGGTTCATAATTCAGGGTGAAATCTCACTAGCCTGATCTACTGCAGCAGATCAGAAGAAGAGACAGTGTGTGCTAAGGGGGAGGGGACCTAGTGCCTTGTAGTAAAGGAAGATGATCTTTTGGCAGGGAATTAGGTGCACTAACAGCTATCCTCAGGAAATGTCAAAATGTTTGCCTGTGCCAACAGCAACTCTGAACATCTACATTTACTCATTAAGTTGACACTGAAGTTGGAAAGTAACATTGAAATCTATAGCTTTTCTCCAAGCCATAGTCTTATCTCCATGACTGTATTTTGGTAATTAATGTACATTCTGCTTCAAGTCCACTTGAAGAGACAAATGGCAGATGCCAATTTCGATTTGAATCTTAGAACTACATAATTTTCTTTTTGTTGATAATGGAACTGGCTCAAATTATTGTTTCGTAAAGTGAAAAACAGTAGTGACATTTGTGATTGGGACTCAAAAATAATCAAAATCATAAGCTAATGTTAGTTGTTTACTATTTTGTCCATTAAATTGTATACTGAAACTTAGTTTTGGGGAAGCATTCTTACCTGAAAGTCCAGATACATCGGATTTAGGCAGCTGTCGAGCTTTTAAAACCACCACAGTGAGAGTATTTGTAGTAGACTGGTAGCAGAGAGAGATCAGTAACTCACCCCGTCCTGAAGACTTCTATACAAAGAAATAGGATGTAATGTTTTTAAAATCCTTTTAGAATTTAAATTTATACTAACTTTAAAAAGCAGTACAGCAACACTGTTTATTGTAATTTTCCCATTTATTTGTATGCTAATACGCTAATCAGAGTAACTGCAAGCTTTTATGTAATACCATTACCTCTTAAAAACAACAGCCTGCCATCTTGTGGTCTTTTTAGGTATCGCAGAATATTAAATCTGTTAGCCACACCCATCACTAGAAAATCTTAAAGGCTATTTAGAGGATAGTCGAATGTTTAATGTCAAGCTTTTTAATTAAGCTCTACTTTTTGAAGTTGTAGCAGAAACATAGCTTATTTAATTATTTGAATGGCTATGTAGAGAACAAAATGCCTCACATTCCTTATTGAAATGGAAATTTAAAGTAAACACTTTGTTTTTCAGATTCTTACCACTGTACAACACAAGCATACTGATAAAGTTAAAGCATATGCCCTATCTTTTATGGAAAGCAGTCCCTTAATATGAGGAGAAAATTAAGTATTGGTTAATACATTCCCCCAGACTTTAATGTGGTGTCTTTGAGTTATCATAGAATCCTGAGATTATATTTATAGTTTAAAGGCAGCAGTAAGGATGATCAAAGTCTCAGAGTCCAAGATTTAATTGAATGTGACACAGTGAAAAAACCTGAAGTTTGATTTTAACCATAGCTCCTCTTGTCCCAAGATGCATGTCTCTCAAACTTCTATGCGATAAACAGGACAACATCCTAGGAGTGATGGATGCTGACTATATCTTTATTTCTACTTTGTCTCCAAAGAACTGCTCATCTCAGACCAGCTACTTAATGTTTCTGAGTGCTGAGTTTCCCTCATTTCAACATAGGTAACTGAAAGGACATTGCCCTGTAGTAAAGGAAGATGATCTTTTGACAGGGAATTAGGTGCACTGACACCTATCTTCAGGAAATGTCACAATGTGTCCCTGTGCCAACAGCAACTCTGTACGTCAACATTTACTTATTAAGCTGACACTGAAGTTTGGCTTTTCTCCCAAGCCATAGTCTTATCTCCATGACTGTATTTTGGTAATTAATGTACATTCTGCTTTATGATATTTTATAAAATTTTGCCACACACAAGTTATTCTAAAATATTATAGTTTTAATCAACTGAGTCCTTTACTTAAAATGGACATTGTATTAATTTGATTAAATGTCATTTATATGATTCATTATTTCCAATCTACGAAAGAGATATAATTGCAAAAGCAAAGCAAGTCACTTCCTATTATAAAACATAACAATGGAATTTCTTATTTAATATGTTGTTCTGTCTCCTCCTTGAAAATTAATATAAGTCAATATAACTTTTAAGTTCTCAGGATGAATTAATTCAATTTTAAATTTAAATTTCAAATTCAATTATACTGACCTTGAAACATCTTTGTTAACTTGCCTGTGAATAAGAACATATTTGCCTGCATTTTAATTCAAGTGCCATGCTGTCAAAATACTCACCAATGAAATTAACACAATATAGAATTACACTTAAATCTCCATAAATTCTGCCTATTATTTTTATATTATTAAAATACATTGAGTACATCATTTAGGCCTTAAGTCAAATTTTATTGCCTCTACTTATTTGCTCCCCATTTCATTTTGATTACTAATCATGTAACATGAGACTATGTGGAATTTTATAATTTCAGTGAAAATCCCTAACTGCAAACAAGCGTCATAAAGCGACATCTATAAATACTGTAAACACCGAAAAAGAATTACCCTAACATTTCTCTTGATGATTTCTCTGTTCATTAACATTTTGCCGTCAGATAATTCAATTCCTGCCAGAGGAATAAGGACTTCTCCAATAATATCATCTCTTGAAAACCTGTCAAAGCTCAAGATGGTGAAGTGCAAGGCCAACTCTTGGATCTGGGTGTAGGGGATCCCATAGAATGTAAAGGTCTCATCAAAAGCTGGGTCCAAGGTCTTTCTCAGAACCCTGGTTTTCACTTTGTGCTTTTTCTCTGGGAGGATCGTCATTTTGATATACGGGTCAGACGTCATCGACTGCTCATCCATAGCTGGCAGTCCCCGAGCTTCCTTAATATTCACCACAAATGCTTTCTTCTCAAAGTTGTATTCTAAAGAAAAGAACAGGGTTCCCAACTTCTCTTGTTTCTCTTCTGAAGTAAGGGACTTTAAGCTATCAGGGGTAACGGTCTCTTTACCCTCTTCAGGAAAGAGCTTTGGGGTCACATTCTCCAGGTTTGGTGGGTTGCCAACTTTGAGATTTGTTTTGGGGAAATTGCCATTAAGATCTCTCTTCTCAAGGTCGAGATGCAATGAATTTTTGGGCACAGCTGGCTTATTTTTTCCTTCACTTTTGTCATCGGCTCCAAATTTCTTTTTGCTACTTAAGTTCTCAGGGTAGATATCAACTCCCTTTAACACATGCACAAACTTATATGGAGGAGTCTTGTTAGACTTGGATGATTTTCTCTGACAGCAGATCCATGCAAACAGAGAGACAGTGAAGACCAGGCCAAAGGCACTGAAGATCCCCACTACTGTGGGGATTTCATCTGAAAAAAAATCAAATGACCAATAACACACATTAAAGAAGCAGAGCTGGGAAGAGGAGTCTATTTGAAAAACACGAGAACTGGCCATTGCTCTAGTTGTACAGATTGAATAATTATCCAACTGTCCTGGATGTGAGTTCTATACTCATTTGACATTACCCTCAGGAATAAACATGCCCCCCCAGTGGGTTTTCATAAATGAGATGAAAGATGAAACTAGACCTACACTGCAGGGAGGGGAGATGCTAAATGACCCCAGTCTACCTTTGTTTTCTTGGATAATATGAGCCTCCTACAGATTCATGGGTCAGTACTAATCTCATAATGCCACCACTGACATTTGGAGCCTTTCTAAAAGCATCATTATTACTGACTATGGAACTCTAAATGTACATTCTTCAAAAACTGAGAGATTTTATGTTCTTAGTAGTTCTTTATCTACTCATGATTCAAGCAGCAAATATCAGTAGTCTAGGTAACTTTTAGAGATTATGAAGCCTTAACTATTATTGTCATTGAATGATTAGAAATATTCTTCCAAATATGAAAGTGATAAATGTATATATACATATATATATGTGAAAAACAGGATGATAACAATATATAAGTACAAATGTTTTGTATACCAAGTTCAAATTTCTAAAACACTGGTTAATCAAAAGTATAAATTAATTACATTCAAGTATAAGAAAAGCCAAACAATGGTTATAAATAAGTCATCATTCTTTAATGTAAAGAGAAGAGTACATATAGACACTTTAGAGTTCATTTTTATCCATAACTGATCTTTCTCCGGCACATTTCTACATGATACATCCTAGCAAAGTGAAATTGGCAATCTTTCCCTGAGTGAGAGCACACACTAAATGATTGACATTAGGTAACACTGATTACACATGAAACTTACCACGCTCCACATGTAAGCATATTCCTCCAACAAATGACTATGAACATTGTGTGAGTAAAAGCAGTATTGCTGTATTTGGACACAGTTTATTAGTTCAGCCAATTTTCAGTATAATCAAAGTGAAAGTTACTACTGTTAAAATATTTGTTCTGTTCCAATCTTTTATTTATTTATTTTTTCTATTCCAAGGAGTCAATAATGAAGTTGAATGTCTTGATCAAGAAAGGGTTAAACTCGTTTTGGCAACCCTGAGTGACTAATCTTTTGTTACTCCCTGCTGTCCCATGACTTTCCAAGATGATGTCCTGATTACCTAGTCAATAGTCACAAAATAAACTAAAAGATAGGATTAAAAAATGCCAAAGAGGAACAGAGTTACCTAAACAAGTGAACAATGCAAAATATCCTGTAGTATAATGATATCATGACACTGATTCCTGTGGAGATAAAACAAACCTTTGAATTCTCCAAAGATATAAAGCAATGAATGACACAGAAAAATTCAAAAAGGAGACAAGAGATATATGTAGTCAGCTAAACTTAGTATCATATTTTCAGATTTTCCCTTGATTCAAGTCTTTTTGAAGGAAAAGATCCCCCTCCTGGGCACTGAAGTAATCAAAGGCCTGAGAATAAAAAAATAAAGTCATAGGCTAAGGCATTTACTACTCAATGCAAGAACAATAAAAGCAGCAAAAATACTTTTTTTTTCTAAATAGACTGCTGACCCAACTGGATATCTCTCTCCCTCTCTCTCTCTCTCTCTCTCTCTATATATATATATATATATATATATATATATAATATTTTATAGAAATAGAAGGCATTCAATGATATATATATATATCTATTTCATATACACATTCTTTGAAAAATGTCCCATATTAAAAAAAAAAATCTGATGTTCAAATCAGGACTTGAAAACAATCATCAATTTGTAGTTTCAATATTACAGTCTCAGTCATCCCAAATGAAAGACTGTGCCAGAAGATTTCTCAAGATAATGTCATAAATTGTCATTTGAATGCCTCGGGAATAGAGTGAAACATTAATGTAATGTGAGATGACTACCTACCTACTCTCTATGCATTCCCCTACTGGTAAGGTCTAAAAGGTGTGAAAGCAAAGATCTCATTAATTTATCCAGTTTAACAACTAACATATATTGTATAGCTACTGTTCATTATTTACAAACTTATGTAAGATTTCTGTTTTAAAATGCTTGCAATAACTTACCTCACTTGCATCTGGAATGACCAGTACCCAATATACTACTTTTTCATTTCTAGAAAATATATCTTATTTTATGTACTGAATGGGAAAAAAAAGAGAGCAGTGTTGTAAGGAATGTGGATAGGAAAAGAGAAACTGAACAGGAGAAATATGTGCTTCACTTCTATCTCTCAATAGCTTTGAGCTGTTTAACCTGCAACTCTTCTCTCTGGGCTTCAGTCACCTTACCTGTGATAGGAAATGAATTGAGATAGTTCCTAGAGAATATTCCTTTAACGAGAACAGCATCCCCTGTTTTTCACTAGCAATGAATGATATAAGAAGAGAACATGGGAAAACAATCTCTCGGCACACTATGTAATAAGATATTCTTCCAAACTCTCAGCCTTCCCTTCCAGTTGGTTTTAACTGAGACCAAACCCTTATGTAACCACTGAAACACCTGGTTTCCCTAGTGAGTTAAACAAAAGTCTACCTGCAAATATATGTATATAAATATATACAAATATATAGAAACCACCTACAAAACTATTGAAACCAGCAAGCAAACAACAGACCCCTTTTCCTGGACTCCGTGCATGCTGCTATTTACAGAGCTACCTGAATAGTGAGGAAGTTCCTGGCTGTAAAATCTCCCCAAAGCAGGCAATTTCAAGGTGAGAAAAAAAAAAAAATCAGAGAAAAACGGACAAACCACCACTGTCCTTTTTCCTGTTCTCATTTTCCCATGCAGAACTATTACCTAGGAAATCTATCTTCAACACAACGCAGTAAAAAAAAAAAAAATGGAGTTGGGGGTTAGAGTCCACTGGAGGGTATTCAAGGAAGAAGGGCAATTTTAAGTTGAGGAACTTGCTCACCAAATTGCTCCCGGCTGGTGGAGATCGGAGCCATGTTTGGGCTGTGTGTCTGTCCGAGGTGCTGAATACAGAGCTGCCAGCTAGACTGTCTGGCCCGCTGCGCCCAGTGCTGGAGACTCCAGTGGGGAGCCCGAGAGACCTGCGCAAGCAGCAGGGAGGAGGCAGAGAGGGGGGTCCGGGCGCCCGTGCACTGTCATCTGCCACCCCTGCTCCTGTTTGGGCGATTCTGTCTCCCAGACTCCAGACGTGGCTGAAACCCGAATTGACGCAATCCTGACGCTACAGGGTGGAAATCTTCATGCACCTGCCCCCGCCCTCGCCCCCGCCTGCTGCAAGCCTCTCCTCTCTTCTCTCCGCTCCCTTGCCTGCTTTCTTCCTCCTTTTTCTCCTGAGGATTCAACACACACACACACACACACACACACACACACACACACACACACACACACACACCCCAATTATTTTTAACTGTTAGGCTACTGGAGATGAGGCTGGCTATTCTGTGGGGACTCAGAAGCACATGGAAATGCGCCCTGAAACTAAGCCCTGTCAGTTCCTCATAGACAATCTCCTGATCGACTGACATCAATAAAAATGCATCTAAGAGATTTCAGAATAATGAGGTGTACAGAGACGATGGGAGGAGAGCAATCCGTACCCAACAGCTGGCTGTAAAATGCAGGAGGAAAACATTTTTTATTGCTTTCCAAATCGTCCCTTGATAGATGATACCTGCTTTAATATACATATTATATAATTTATATATATAGTGTACAGATCCACTGAAAATAAGATCGCCTTGTATTTTCGAATAATCTAAATTTCTACTAATAAACAGCTCGATGATGGTGCTGCTCCATCTGCCTGTCAGTTCTCTTCCCTCTGATTTTTGACATTTGACCAGTTAAAGTGCTTTGGAGCAGATGGGAATAATCCTGTCTGTATTTAGATTTACTCTCCTTAGGACTTTTGCATATAATGAGACTTCCTCTGGAATGACATGTCTCCTTAAAAGCCCTATCTTTCAATAGATTTTTTTTTCTTTTTAAATCAGGATAGAATATAAAGTAGCATTGATAATTATTGTTTTTAAAGAATAACATCTTTGAGCTGATGCTATCCCTGGGGTTGAGGAAAATACAGTATTATCTTCTAATTAATGTTCATCTCCAGTGTGGCTTCCTAACACAGATATTTAGCTCTTTTTTTTTTTTCCCAAAGGAGATAATTCAGATTGTAACTTCAAATGCCAGTTTTTGCTCCGCAAAGAATTTATTTGCTCTGGATTTCAGTGAGCAAATGACATTCAGTGTTTGCTGGGGTGGGGGAGGGGGCATGAGTGAGTTTCAGACAGCTTCTGTCCTAGTGACAGGTTCCTGCGCACTGGGCCCACAACTGCCTCTAGCGTCAAGACTGTGTCTGGGGAGAACTGACTTCCGTCTTTTGCATCATGGAAAATTTTATAAACCAAAGTCTCTCATCTTGCCCTTTCTACTTACTACCACATAGCTGGTACTTTTAGCATTCTTCTATGGATTTTTGCAACCTTAAATGTTCAGAAAAACAAGCTAATTTACTCTACTTATGTTTCAACTGGTAGAAGCTCCTTTTTTGTGTCTTGAACTACTCACTTCACTCAGAGTAGTTGCTTCCTTGGTTATGCATGTATTTTGTGACACTGTCTTTTTAATAAGTATAGCTAGGGAAGAGATAGCATAGTGGCTATTCGAAAGACTTCATGACCCCAGGCTTCTAGGTCCCACGCTAAATTCCTAGCAGCCCTCTAAACCAGAAAGCAGTGCTCTTGTGAAAAACATAGATAACTCCACTAGGTAAGAAAAAGTTGACATTAATCTGTGAAGCACCTGACAGGGAGACAAAATGTATGGTGTGGAATCACTAAAATGACAGCTTTCTAGCTAAGTTATTGCTGACATATGGTTAAACTCATCTCTTGGAAACATAAGTTCCTTATGTGTATGTTCTATATAAATTGGTAACTCTCTAAAATTACCTTCACATAGTAAAATATTGGTATCAAAAATCTGTTTAGATTGTTTACACTCTGTTCCTATAGAATCCTACCACATCCTGGACACATTGCAATAAGAATATTTCTCACCCAGAGCTGATTATTTTGTGAATGTAATAGCTGGTTCATAACTGGCTTTTAAAAGCAACTGAAAATCAAGGCTGTTTAATTAAAATGTATGAGGTGTCCCTCACTTTTTATCTGATGAATAGATGAACAGCATAATATTCATTATCCATTCTCTTTATTATAGATGCCTTTAGTAGCACCAGATGAGCAGTGGGGACCAGACCCAACACAGAGGGAAAAAAAAAAAACAACCTGTTTCTTAAGATTGAGATTTATACCCGACCATATTATTCTACTGATCTTTTAGATCCAGCAAACAAGTAATCAACTGCATGATGTTTGCACCACTTTTTTGGAAGGTAGTATGAGCAAGGGAGGGGTTGTTGCTAAGTAACCACCTTTCTGACACCCCCAAAAGAAGTCTCCAACAACTTCCTGACCTGGGGAACACCACACAGACTGCTTTATACAAGTGACAGAGACAACTTCACAATGAAGTTTTGACTGTTGAAGTGGTTAGTCATTTGCCCTACTTTATTTCCAATTGCAATACCTATAAATATTCCCCTCTCTCCTATCTCTCTCTCTCTGTACATATATCTTAATAAAGAAAGCACAATACGATTCCAAGAAATCCATTTGAGTTTGAAGACTATTGATAACTCCTATGATTGCTATTAACTACTCCATGTACTTTAATTGATAATTCAATGTACAAATCTTGGTTTATTAGTTACATTATTTAATCTATACCATCTGATTCCACTTTTTATTAGTAGATACCTTTAGAACTTTTTAAAGCAAAATAAAATTCTGAAAGGTTTTGAAATTTCTGCAAGGGTCTCCAGTAATCTTTGAAACAGTCATATTAGCAGTACAAAAGCATTTGCCGCTATAAGTGGGTGGAGTAGAGTGAGACATAGTCACAAGCCCTTTGGAATCTAATTAAAATAGGCCTACTAACTATCTACAAAATGGAGACCCCAACTCTTTCATCTGCACTATTCCAGCCTTTAAGTTCATGATTAGTCAACAATTTGTTTGGCTCTATATGTTAACTCTTTTTTCAGCCACCAGGTTCAAGATGCTAACATGATGTCAGCAGGACTTCCCTGGGCAGACAATCCCACCTATATGTCCTGGAGCCCCACTTCCCCAGAGCCCAGCCCCACTAGGGAAAGAGAGAGACAGGCTGGGAGTATGTATCAACCTGTCAATGCCCATGTTCAGTGGGGAAGCAATTACAGAAGCCAGACCTTCCACCTTCTGCACCCTATAATGACTCTGAGTGCATACTCCCAAAGAAATAAAGAATAAGGAAGCTAACAGGGGATGGGATGGGATATGTAGTTCTGGTGATGGGAATTGTGTGGAGTTGTACCCCTCTTATTCTCTGGTTTTCATCAGTGTTTCCCTTCTATAAGTAAAAATTAATATATATATATATATATATACATATATATATATATGTGCTAAGTGTCTACTGTTCCATATTACTCAGGTAGCAATGCTAACTCTAAAGGCAATGGGGTGGACTCCTGTTATTTACTCACCTAAACTGAAAACCTGTATTCCAAATGCTCCCCAAGTTGGTAATGCAGATATCCCGTCACTATGAATCATGTATGTCTTTTCCTTCAGCTTATTCTGCACTTAATATGTGACAGCCTAAATGGGGCTTTGATAGCATGTGACTGATAATCTCTTTAATTCCCCCCTCTGTCCCCATAAAAGTTTACAATCTCCCTTCCCTCCCTTCCTCCCTTCCTTCCTTCCTTCCTTCCTTCCTTCCTTCCTTCCTTCCTTCCTCTCTTTTTTTCTTTTCTTGCCACCAAGACTATCTCTGGGACTTTGCATACATGACTCCACTACTCTCAGTGATTTTTCTCCCCCCCCACTCCTTCTCTCTCATACACAGAGAATATGCAACATTGTTCCACCACTCTGGAAGTCTCCCTGCCATAGCTGACGACTGGAAACTTGAGCCCAGCTTCTTATACATGGTAACATGTGTTCTCTACCAGAGTATCAAGAAGTCAACCCCACCCCCCCTTTTTTAAATATTCAACACATGGTCATCAAACCTATACCACTTTCTCTATTTTTTGCTAAGTAGAGAATTATAAAGCATAGGATGAAAAAAACAAAACAAATAAGCAAACAAACAAACATAAAAAACAGTCTTGTTCCCAGGTAGCATACAGTCTACAGAAGGACAGGTACTCCTTTAGAATAAGGTAAACACTTATTAGATCATAATTAAATTAATGTTTTTGTCTGGAACTTTTATGAAACCTGGCCAGCACTATTCCATGATCATCATCTGTGGTAATGTATATCCCTTGTATGCATGAAGTCCATGCTTTGATCCCTGACACAACACTAAAAATAAATGCACATGCTGGTATAGAAAACAGTGACTTAGTTATTTGTTTTTCAAATGTATAAAAAAGAAATAAGATACTAAGCCCAAAGAATATTGAGTTGAAAAAGTGACAGAAAAGTAAACTGATGCATGCCCTCCTGCCCTCTGATACAGGCATATAATGATTTAGTGGTGGGTGAAGAATATTGACACCTATTTTAGGGAAATATTTTGAGAAGATGTGAGACTATATCTCCATGATAACAATTGTCTTGGATAACAACTCTCCCCCCAAAAAGAAAAACTAAGGCAAGAAAAAATAGCAAACCTAAAATAATTTATATAGGATTAATTTTATTATTGACCAGAAAAAAATTATAAATGATACAAGAGAAAGAAAAAAATCAGACTACCAGAACATGAATTAGAACATGGTAGCAGGGTCCAGGTGGTGGTGCACCTGGTTAAGCACAAATGTTATGAGGCACAAGGACCCAGGTTTGAGTCCCTGGTCCCCATTTGCAGAGCTTTGCAAGTGGTGAAGCAGGGCTGCAGGTGTCTCTCTGCCTCTCTCCTTCTCCATCTTCCCTTCCTCTCAATTTCTGACTGTCTCTATTCAATACACAAATATATATATATACTTGGTAGCAGTTGGCATCCCCTTCTCCCAATCAAAAAGGAAGTAAATAAATAAATGAAACCACACCTTGGGATAATACATGATCCTCAAAGAAAGGCAAGATCTTAGGGAGGGAAAGAGACAACACCAAGTGCTGATAAAACTATGGAGCAATGAGGAATCTTATCAGATGCTTTTGGCATTTTATTATGTTACAAACATGTTGGAAAATTACTTGACAATTTCTACTGAAGAAGAACATAGACATACACTATAACCCTGAAATTTCACCCCTTTTTCACTTCCACATAGAATTTGCTTCACTTAAATACAAGAAGTTCCAACATTATTTGCAGAAGCTAAAAACTGGAAAGTTTGCCTTCTATGTAATGGTAGACTCAATAGATAATTCTATAGGGTAGAATACTACACAGAAATGAAAAGAATGAAATACTGCTATCTATAACAAGGGCAAGCCTCACGAATATAAAATGATTAGGGGTTCATTAGATATCCCACCTGGGGGAGAAAACACTCCATCCCAATGCATCCCAGTGCATTCTTCATGATTCAAGCCTCAGGACCATACAGGAGCACCTTGCAAAGGTGGAACAGTGCTATCTCTCTCTCTCTATGTCTCACTTTTCCTCTAGAAAAAAAAAAAAAAAGAATCTGCCTGATTGATGGAATCACGTAGGCATTAAGCCCTGAAGAAAAACCATAGCAGGGAAGAAGTAAAGGATGAAGAAAGGAGGAGGAAAAAAATGGAGGAAGCCAGGGGAAGATGGAAGGAAGGAAGAGAAAATGGAGGAGAGGGAAGAAGAAAGAATGAGGAAGAAAGAAAGCAAATTAAGGAAACCTAAGGTTTGTAAACTATAAGATAAAAAATACCTGAAAGCTCATCAATATTGAGGGACTTCATACTGTTATTGTAGAAGACAATAACTATATTGTTAGAGACTATATATAAGAACAGCTGAAGGATATATAGGAATTTTCTTGAGTCTTAAGTTGCATATATATTGGTTATAATTTTAAAAAATCTATTTCCCAGAAAGGGACAAAGACTAAAGTACTATTCCTGCATATGCAGTACTGGGTTCAGAACTTCACAAGTGCTAGTACTGAACTAACATTAAGCTATTGTAAATTTTTCATATTTCAAAACTTTATGTGTTGGGCTATCAGGATAGCTCATTTGGATAAGGCACCACTTTGTCATGCACACAACCCAGGTTCCAGCTCAGCCCCCACCACAGTAAGGGGATCCTTGGTGCTCTGATATCTTTCCCTTTCTCCTTCCATCTCTCTTTTCCAATCTGACAAAACCTTAACAATGACAAGAAAAAAAATAGACAAAGTACATAAAATGTGGACTTCTTGAATTATATGAAATGTATTTCTAATGTTCTTCTCTTGATAACACCAAAGGAAAAGAATAAGAAAAACATCATCTTGTTTACCTGGAAACCCCAGAAACTCTCCAGCACATGGGCAGTTGATGATGTTCAACATGTAGTCAGAAGTCAAGTTCAGACAGGAGCATCAGACTGGAAAGTTTTGAATAGTAAAGCTCAGCAGTTTATGACCTTCAAGTTTCTAGCTAATTCTTTGATACTATAAAACAACTCTCTGTTTCCAAGGAAACAACACTAATCGCTACATTACTGACCCTTCTATGTTGAAGAGCCAGCCAGCCAGTGCAAAAAAAAAAAAAAAAAAAAGTCCAAATATAGTGCTGTACATTTCCAAAGACAAGTAAAGGTGAAATATGCCACTGATATCATCATCCTGGTTCTGTGAAGACTTTCTTTTAAGCTGTAGAACTTATTTCTTCATAAATTTAGCATTCAGTTCTTCATCTTTATTCACCCACTGTTCCTTTTACAAACACACACCGTTTATCAGATGAAAAACAGCAGTTGTTCAAGGCATATCTTGAAAAGAAACCCTGTTGGGACATTCACTGAGGGAAAATGAATTTAAATGACTTGTATCTGTGAATGTGGACAAAGACCCTCCTATACACCCAGAATTTAGTACGTCAATGAAAACATACCTGTGTTCCTACCTAACCCTCTACAGAGAGGTCATCGTCATTATTTTTAACAAAGTATCTTGGTTTGCTTGTTTACTAATTTGTTTATTTTGGATAGAGACAGAGAGCACTTGAGAGGTAAGGGGGAGATGGGAGAGAGAAAGAAACCTGCAGCCCTGCTTCAAACTCTCATGAAGCACTATTCTTACAGGTAGGGACCAGGAGCTCGAACCCAGGTCCTTGTGCACTGTAATATGTATGTGCTCAGCCAGGTGTGCTAACACTGGCCCCTAAAGCCAGGTGAGTATTATGTTGTGTTGCCCCTTTCCACGTTGCTTTTTGACTCTACTGGCTTTCAGTCTCTTCTGTCCTCTCTCATCTGCTGTCCTTTTAATCCTGGGCTTCATTTTCTATATGACCATTTTAAAGTTAACATTGTAAGCTCTCACTCATCCCAGTGAAACTGACATTGTCTCTATGTAAATAATTCTACAAATTTTAAAATGTAGTAATTTATAGAAACATTATTTTTTTTTCCTATTGTGGAGAAAACTTCCACAGATGTTGTGTAAGTATATTTTTGATGCTCTAAGATAGACACCAGGGCATGGGACTGACAGGTTTGAAGGCAAGTTTATGGTTCATTTTGTAAGCAATTGCCAAGCCATTTTCCTCAGTGGATGTAGCCATTTGCATTCCCCTTAGTAATAAATGAGCGGCCCAGCTGCTGTATATTCTTTTACAAGGTGGTATTTGTAAACTTTAGTAGGTTTCCAAGGTATACAGAAGCCCTACTAGATGTGCAAGATGGATAAAAATACCACATATCGCTTCAACTTTCTTTCCTTGGTGGTAAGTGATACCGAACTGCTTTTTGTATGATTGTATTCTAAGGCCTCATTCTCTCTTTTAGACGCACCATTACTGGAAGCTACTCTGAGGAACATTAGACTCCCTAAAGCATATATCTATTCCCAGCAGACTGTACCTCACTGAAAATGCTTACTATACTGCTCCACCAGTAGGAACTCAAGAGGATTTTTTTTTTTTATAGAGAATGTCTAGAAGAAAACAGGTAAATTTTTTTTTATAAATTAAGTGATTATCTTATTTGGGAAAGACTTGTATATTGTTTGTGATTGGTTATTTTTCTTTGGCATTCTCATATTTGAGTGTATTTATTAGAACAGATTTAGAGAACCATCTGGTCTACTAAGGCTTACAACTAGTACTGCTTTGTGACCACCTCACTGAAATACTTCAGCACTGCTTAAGTGCTTTACCTACTCTGAAGAACTGGACAGTTCATCTTGTCATTTCTGACTTTTGAGATTTATTTCTGTGTTTTGTTAATATGAAATAATTTAAAGGGGTCTATAAGAGGTTGGGCAAGGCCATACCCAGTAGAGCGCATACATTGAAAGGACAAAGATTTAAATCCCCCAGACCCCACCTGCAGAGAAGGAAGCTTCAGGAGTGGTGAAGCAGATTTCTCTCCCTATCTCCTTCTTCCATATCAATTTCTCTCTGTTCTATTGAATACAAGAAAGGGAGGATGATAAAAATGACTGCTGGTAGTGGTGGATTCATTGAGCAGTCACTGAGTTCCAGCAAAAACTCTGGTGGCAATACAATGAAGGAAGGAAGGAAGGAGGGAAGAAAGGAAGGAAGGAAGGAAGGAAGGAAGGAAGGAAGGAAGGAAGGAAGGAAGAAAGGGAGGAGGGAAGGGAGGGAAGGCCTATAAATACAGAAGTTACATTTTAGTAGCTTTGTACAGAAGAGTAGAGGCTACAATATTAGCTTGAAAAATGTGTGGTATGCCTTAAAAGTTGAGCTAAGATATGTAATTATTTGATCTATCCATTAAGTATTTATCAAATAGTTGTATACCTACAAGCCAGTATTGTTCTGAAGCTCAGTGGATGAATAGAAATATGAATCTATACTCAAGGTATATATAGTAAGGAAGGTGCAGAGTAATGATCCTGGGTCCATGATCCCAGAGGGATAAAGAATAGGAAAGCTTAATATGCAATACAGAACTCTGATGGTGAGAATGGTGTGAAATTGTATGTCTCTTATCCTACAGTCAAGTCAATAAAAAGGGGAAGGCAGTGTTGGAGAGATAGCATAATGGTTCAGCAAAAGACTTTCATGCCTGAAGCTCTTAGGTTCCAGGTTCAATTCTCAGCACCACCATATGCTTGTGCTGAGCAGTGCTCTGGTAACTTTCTCTCTCATTAAAATAAATAAAATATTTTTGACAATTTATTACTGGTGGTCACTGCTACAAAATAAAAAACAAAAGTTAGTTATCAACATTTCTGTACTCATTTTCTGCATTTCTTTGTTTTCTTTGTCATATTTCAGGGATCAATAATGTTCCCAATTTCTCTTATTATATCCCCTGTAAGAAGAAGAACTAGCCTACTGCAACCCAAATTTATATCTCCTTCCTTTTATTTTCTTTATTTCAACTTCCTTTTTTTTTTTTCCTCTTTTTGCCTGGACTTATCTGATTGATTAAGTTTAATTCAAATATTAAAAATACTTATTACTTTTTTGGTTTCCATAGGCACTATTTAAAATTGAATAGTTACTACAGTCACAAGCAAATCTAAAAAGTAAAAAATGGGAACTGATACGCAAAAGGGGGAAACCTGTTGTAGGGAGCTGCATACAACTCCGTATGGCGACTCTTTCCTGTCAGGACTACTCCTGCCTTAGTACTTCCCTGAACCAGTCTTTTTGTTGCTTTTTCCTGTAATCAGAGAAAATATATTTTCTTATGTAGGACACTGTGAAGCTGTGAAGTGCAAGAGCAGCAAGGAAAACAAAGAAACTCAAAGGCATCTTGAAAACATGGGTTCATCCAAGAAGGCAAGGATGAAAGTAATTTTCCTTTGTTTCTTTTATACCATCATCAGTAGCTCTGGAGTTAAAACGGACATCTGAGAATAGATAAGCTAACAACAAATACTCAGCCATAAATTTGGCCCTTTTGCAAAGGGATGGGTAGAAACAAAATAGCTTGCACTGTTTGAAATGTACAAAGTAGATCAGTCCGTCGATTTCTACATGCGATGAGAAAAGATTTGGGCCTAAGTAGATATGACTCGATT